>NW_008649829.1:15491-42753 GCF_000695815.1 Acanthisitta chloris
CTCAGGAACTTCAGAGCCTCCAATGAAAAGTCCTGGTGAAGAAATTTCATTTCAGATCTCTCTCTGATATGTTTTCTGCCTAAACTCCAGACCTCTTGGGGATTCACATTTATGATCTGAAAACATGAGCTTGGTAATTTCTTCCTTCAAATAATCATTTCAATATATTTATTACAAGTTTGTCAAGTTTCATTTTGAAACAGTTGCTTTGGAATTGAATTTTTTGTATAGCTTTTTGGATTGATTTGGGGGTTTTATTGTTTTTTTCTGGAGGTTTTTTTTGTTTGGGTTTTTTTGCTTTTTAAATTTCAATTCTAATAAGTTTGATCTGGAGTCTTTGTCTTTCATTATTCCCTACAAAGCTATTTCCTCCCTCTCCTCAAGCTCTTGAGTTGATTAACTGTTGCAAAGCATTCCTGGGAGACTCAGTAAATAACAATGCAAACATGTTTATGTAACAGTTGAACGTGCTAATTATGTTTTGATGCTGGAGTTGAATGTAAGCTGTCCTGGAATCTGGGAGTCTTCAAGTCTTGGCTCTTTGATTTGAAGGGCACACAGGGAAGCACATTTGGTTTTCATTTGGCCTCGATGAAGGCTGCTGTTTACACTTTGGTTCACTTCTCCACAAGCCACATGTTAACAGCCCCGGGGAATGCACTAGATCTGTATCAGAGCCACGTGGGTATCTGTGCCTGCACCACAAACAGTTACTGAATGGAAGGCTGGATGCTTATATTGAGTCCCAGTGTTTGGGACCAGGTTGCAATATGCTCTCCAGGTGAAAACTTCTGATCCAAGCTTGGTGAAGCCATTTAAGAACACAGATTGGAGCTGTCTTCTATTAGTCATGAGGATAAAAGTTTTCATGGGCAGTGTTTAGGTCACATTTGCCTGTCCATCTGATGATTTAAGAGGGGCTAGCAGAGGGGCAGGCATTGATCTCTCTCCAACCAGTGACAGGACACAAGGGAATAGTATGAAACTGTCAGGGGAGTTTCAGACTGGGTATCAGAGAAAGGTTCTTCCCCCAGAGGGTGGTCCAACACTAGAGCAGCTCCTCAGGGCGGTGACTACAGCCCTAATCCTGACAGAGACCAATGAGCCTTTGGACAACACTCTCAGGCAGATGGTGGGATTGCTGAGATGTCCTGTGCAGGACAAGGAGCTGGGCTTCAGTGATCCTTGTGTGTCCATTCCAGCTCAGGATATTTGATGATTCCATTCTTCTGTGACTTCCATCTTGGTCAATTCCACATATATTCAGCTAAGAACTTCCTTAAATTAAAACAAACAAACAAACAAACCACCAAATTTCTACAACTTGAGCTATAATGTGGACAATTTCTAACATTCTAAAAAATTAGTATTTTCTACAAACTATTCAGAGAGGGAGAGTTGTCATATATAACCACTAAATAAGTTAGGCTTGAACATTACTCTGAGTGCAGTAATGACCACATTGGAGATAAGTATTGACAAGTGGACTAAGGCTGATCCAGGATGAAAATTTTTTGTCTGAAATTCCTTTTCCTTGTGGTGGATTCTTTGTTTTCCCATTTTTTTTCCCAGTCTGAGTAAATGAACAATCACACCAACATCTCTTCTTTCTGCAAACCTTGAGGTTTTTCCCTAAATTCAGCCCTAATTTTGGGTCTAGAAAACAGGTCCTATGAGGAGCAGCTGAGAGAGATGGGATTACTTATTCTGAAGAAGCAGAGGCTCAGGGGAGACCTCATTGCTCTCTGCAACTACCAGAAAGGAGGTTGTAGTGAGTTGTGGGTCGGTCTCGTCTGCCGTGTCCAAAGTGAAAGGACAAGAGGAAATGGCTAAAAGTAGTGACAGGGGAGGTTCAGATTAAATATTAGGGGGAAAAAAATCACTGAAAGAGTGGTCAGGCACTGGAAGAAGTTTCCCAGGGAGGTGGTGGAGTCACCATCTCTGGAAGAGTTCAAGAGGCATCTGGGTATGGCACTTGGGATGTATCTTAGAGGTGATTCTGGTGATGGTGGGTTGATGGTTGAACTAGATGATCTTGGAAGTCTCTTTCAACCTTGATAGTTCCCTGTTTCTGTGATTTCTTTTCCTGGTCCCCAGTTCCAGCACCTGAAACTCCCTTGGTGATTGATTGATAACCAAAGAAAGCCAGATTTATCTCTTCTGAAGTCAATTATCATCATAGTTCCTGCAAGACTAGTGACATAACATGGTGCCATATTTGGGTGCTTGTGTTTGGTTGCATATTGTTCAAGAATTTGTTATTAAAGTACAACACAGTTCTGCTTTCAGTGAAATAATTTCCCTTCAAGTGTCCATTTCTTTTCTAGTTGCAGATACAAAACAAAACCATTTGGAATATTTTTAGGATAGTGGGAACCCACAGAAGGATTTCTGAAAAATGCTGGACAAGACATCCTTAATTCACTATTCATCAGGTATTATTATGAGACTGTAGTAGATGAAGCAAGATAAAGAGTTTACTGGCCTGGGGAAGAAAGGCTCAAAAATTTGAAGCCAAACTGTGTAAAACACTTATGGAGAAGGGATCATGACATGGACTAGTAGCTACCCAAATGAGGTGGTTGGATACCTCTAAAAATGATCAGCAAAGCATTATATCCTACATGTATTGGGATTCAGCTGATCATCTGATGAAGATTCTGGAGCACAAGTCTCATGAGGAGTGGCTGAGGGAAGTGGAGGTGCTTAGCCTGGAGAAAAGAAGGCTCAGGGTAGACCTTATCTCTCTCTAAGACTACCTGAAAGGAGCCTGTAGTGAGGTGGGTGTCAGTCTCTTCTCACAGGTAACAAGTTGACAGGATGAAAGGAAATGGCCTCAAGTTGCACCTGGGGAGGTTTAGATTAAATATTAGGAACAACATTGGCACAGAAAGGATTCTAAAGCATTGGGTACTCATGACAAGGTTTTTTAACTTGTTTTTTTAACTTGTTCCAAGTGAAAACGTAAATCACAGTGAAGGGAGTCTGCTGAGGGTGGGGACTTGAGCCACTGCTTGCACACTAGGACTGTAGTTGTATATAAGGCTGTATGGGTTATTCCTGACTCTGGACAATGTGACATTAAAATGTGACAGTTCTGGGCTCCTCACTTCAAGAAAGACATTGAGGTGCTAGAGCACTTCTGTCCAGAGAAGGACAATGGAACTGGTGAAGTGTCTGGAACACAAATCCTGTCAGGAGAGGCTGAGGGAACTGGGGGTGTTTATCCTGGAGAAGAGGAGTCTCAAGGGCTGCCTTACAATCTCTACAAAGAGCTGAAAGGAAGTTGGAGCCAGGTGGGGGTTGGTCTCTTCTCCCAGGCAGCTAGTGACAGGATGAGAGGATGAAGCTTAAGCTGTGCTGGGGAAATTTTATGCTAGACATTAGGAAGAATTTCTTCACAGAAATGGTGATTAGAAATTGGAATATGCTACCCAGGGAAGTGATGAAGTTACCATCCTTGGAGGTATTTAAGAAGAGACTGGACATGACACTTAGTGCCATGGTCCAGTTGACATGGTGGTGTTAGTTTATAAGCTGGACTGAATGATTTCAGAGGTCTTTTCCAGCTTTAATGATTTTTTGATTAATTTCCCAATAAAAGACAAGCACAACATATAGTTTTGACCCATTTAATTTCTTGTGCTAACCTATGTTTGAGATTCTGTGCTCAGTCAATCTCATTTCAACAGGAAGAAACCTTGCCCAAGTGACCACTGGGCAAATCTCATACTTATTTAAAAAATATTTTTTTAATCATGTAAAAATAGATTTATCTTGATTCAGGTCCTCTTGTTATGACTTGGGCTTTCACCCCAGGCTTAACAACTGCTAGTTCTTGATATAAATGGTAGAACCAAGCCTAATCATGATAATAAAAAATAAGAGAAAGAAAAAGTTGACAGAGATCCAAACATGAACTTTATGTCATGAAAAGCTTTTTTCTGGTTCCTATTCTCACTCATGCAGATTTATTGAGAAAAAAACCTTGAAATTTATTCATTTTCCACTTAGATTATTGTGGTTAAATCAAAAAGAAGTGTCAGGGCTTAGAGAGCTGAAAGCAGCTATGCTTTTTCCATTGTGACAGGTCACATGGTTTACATTTGTTCCATGAAAAACCTCATGGTTTTGGTTATTTTCACTGTCTGGAATGAGATAGAATTCCACTCCTGCTGCCAAATCTCCTGTATCATGTAGGAAACTCCTGCATTTTGGGCCATCTCCCTGGGTTCAGCTGGGATGCTTGTTTCACAAGGAGCTGATTTTGGTAATTATTAGGATTATTTATTGTTTCCAGTGGGTTGAGGAAATTCTTCAAATGATTGTTTGTTTTCAGGGTTCTATACTGGGCCCAGTATTGTTTGACTTGTTCATCAATGACTTAAACTAGAGGACAGAATGCCTTCTCAGCAAGTTCACTGATGATACAAAACTGGGAGGAGTTGCCAATACCTTGGAGAATTGCCCTTCAGAGGGATCTCAACAGGTTGGAGAGATGGGCAGAAGAACCTGAAATTAAACAAAGGCAAGTGCAAGATCCTGCATCTGGGGAGGAATAGCCCTGAGCACCTGTATGGGTTGGGCACTGACCTGCTGGAGAGCAGGTCTGCAGGGAAGAACCTGGGGGTCTTGGTGGACCACAGGGTGTCCATGAGTCAACAGTGTGCCTTCATGGCTAAGAAGGCCAATGGAATCTTGAGATGCATTAAGAAGACTATTGCCAGCAGGATGAGGGAGGTGATCTTGACTCTCTACTCAGCCCTTGTGAGGCCACACCTGGAGTATTGTGTCCAGTTCTGGGCTCCTCATTACAAGAGGGACATGGAACTCCTGGAGCAGTGAATGGCAATGAAGGTACTGGATCATCTCACTTATGAGGAAAGGCTGAGGGAGTTGGGCCCGTTGAGCCTCGAGAAGAGATGACTGAGAGGAACCTCATTAATGTATACAGGTATCTGAAGGGAGGTGCCAAGAAGCTGGACCCAGGCTCTTCTCAGTGGTGCAAACCAATAACACAAGAGGTAAGAGGCAAAAACTTCTGCACAGGAAGTTCCATCTGAATATGAGGATCCTGTGATTCTGTGAACCCTTCTTTGAACAGTAGGAGAGGAAGGAGGTCTTGGGTGAAGTACTGAGCTGCGACAGAGGAGACCTTTGTTCAATTCTGACTCTGATCACATATAGCACCTATTTCAGATCTGGCCAAAAAACTGTTGAAATCCATAGGAAGATTTTAAGGCATATTAGTCTGAACCATTATGACTATGTTATGCTGTTTTCAGTGGGTAAGTCAAGGAATAAAAGTAGTTTTCCACCTTTTCACAAGCAAAATTTTGTTACTGAAAGATAATCAAATGCAGGGGAATTCTGGCAACTTCCAGATATACAACTTGTCAATGGCTGATCTTTAATTGTCCTCCTACAGGGTTTTGGTTCACTCCAGTTGCATGGCAGAATAAGTTGCTTTGAAAGGAAAACAAGATTGTGTCTATCCCAGACAGAAATATGTCTTTGATTATGTTTGTTTGCTAGTGAGTTCCTTAAGATTGAAACTATATTGGAAATGTATCATATTCACTGAGTCAGCAGTGACCACTGAGTTTCGATTCAGTGGTATCTAACACTCCAGAAAAGATTTCATAGAAAATACATCTGAGAAGCCCTGGGAGAAGGACCTGAGGGGACTGTCAGTGAAAAACTCACCATGAGCTTCAGTGTACACTGACAGCCCAAAAACCAACTGTTTCCTGGGCTGTGTCCAAAAGAGTGTGGGCAGCAGGTTGAAGGAGGTGATTCTTCTCCCTCTACTCTGCACTTGTGAGGCCTCACCTGGAATACTGCACACAGTTCTGGTATCCCCAACAGAAGGCCGTGTAACTGTTGGAAAAAGTCCAGTGGATGCCACAAAGCTGATAAGAGGACTGGAGTATATCCCCTATGAAGATAGGCTGAGAATGTTGGGACTGTTCAGTTTGGAGAAGCTTGTGTGGGAACTTCATAGCAACCTTCCAGGATCTGAAGGGCCTCCAGGGAAGCTGGAGAGGGACTCTTTGGTAGGAGCTGGAGTGATAGGACAAGGAGTAATGGGGATAAATTGAAAGAGGGAAATTTAGATTAGATATTAGGAAGACGTTTTTCCCTGTGAGGGTGGTGAGACACTGGCACAGGTTGCCCAAGGAGGTTGTGACTGCCCCAACCCTGGCAGTGTTCAAAGCCAAGTTGGATGAAGCCTTGAGTGGCCTAGTCTGGTGGGAAGAGTCCCTGCCCATGTCAGGAATTTGTGACTAGATGACCTGTAAGGTCCATTCCAAACCTTGACATACTTGATGCTGTTAAAGACACAATGACAATCAAGCAAGATAAAAGCAAAATTGAATATAGATTTAACTAAAGTAGATTTTACTGGATGCATCTAATTTCAATATATATCTTCAAACAAACAGAAAAAAATTGCTGATGGATAAGAGAAGGTAGGGGTAGAATAGATCTATTTGATATGTTAGAATTATTTTCTTCAGGAATAGTTGAATTTAACTGGAGAATTTAGACTTTATCCACTACAGAGGCCAGATCTCCAGAGAGCAGATGTCCTCTTCAGGTGACACCTGTCTCACCTAAATCCCTAGAGCTGTTATAAAACCAGCAATGAACATGAGAATTCCACAATGTCATACAAAAACAATATTAATTTCAGAAAAATACTGTTCAGAACCAGAGAAATATTTCATTTTATTAACATGGAATTGTCACATTTTGACACTGCCAGCAGAAAAATATTTATGAAAAAAGAAACATCTTGTTTCAATCAGGGGAAATGTTTTATTTCTGCTTTCTCTGTTTGACACATTAGAGCCTACAGTTACTGTTACACACAGGTGCCACTAAATGCAAACTTAATAAGAATTAATTGCAAAGTCAGAGGGAGAGATTTGAATGGATTTATTTCCAGGGATTTTTTTTCAACTTAAAATTTGTTCAGAACAAATCCTTGGAATATTTTGTAATTAAATGCCTCCTGGTTTTAATTCAAAATAGAGTTTGTGTTCTTCAAATTTCAGAACTCTACCAAAATCTGTCATGAAAGATCTCACCTTCATCTCTCACCTACAAACTCTTATCCACTTATATTCTTATATTGTGTTACCAAAAGAACTGAACAATGGCTACATTTTCTATTTTAAATGATTCCTATGCAACAGAAAGAAATTAGGCTCCTCAAAGCAATTAATTATGAAAAGCAACTTGATTACCTGAAAACTTACTTATTTTATTCAGTCTTCTTACTTTCCAAATATATTTAATATACTTTCAGCATAAAATTGCTCTTACAATGTCAAATTGAAGAGTATATAGCTTAGTAAAGGACATGTATGAATCAAATGATTTGCTCTAATTTCTAGAAAACCTATTAAGGTGCTTTTTTTTTTGTTTCTTGTGGGCATCACTTTGTTCTGGAGAGAAATTAATTATTTGGGGCAGGTGTTGGGATGGGAAGTGCCAACTGAATGTTGCCTTTTGTTAGAGGTCCTTTTACAGGTGATGTGAAGGTGTAAGAGAAATCATGATCTTCCCTCCTTACCTGAGAGGAAGAGAATAGTGTTTTGGAGCTCACCCCTGAGGAACTTGTGGCCTCAGAAAAGTGTTGGAGGTTTCCAAATATGCCTTCATTCTGACACAAAATGAAACAACTCCTAGCAAACCTTTTCCATTCCAAAGGAGACAGCTAGGACAGGATAATCTGTAGCATTCCAGGTGATGGAATTCATCACAAATATCAGAAACCTACAGGCACACTGGGGATTGAACTGAGCTTCATTCTCGAGTGACTGCATTAGCCTTTACCTATTTCTGTCTCTTCCTCATCACCACCTCTGTTGTCTTGAGAATTTAAGAATCAATTTCTTCCATTTAAGAATTTCCACACCATATTTTGATAGAATATTTTATCCTTGTGATTTCTCAATCACCTCCTGCACTAGATACTGTCTTCTACCACATGTAATCCGTACTTAGGAACAGGTTTTCCATCAAACTTTAGGCTTGTTTACAGATGTTCATACATTTTGTTGCTTGCATTTTCTCTCTTCATTCCAAATCAGAGAGAGAAATTTCCTTACACCAGAAGCTCTAACTATTACTGAAAATCAGTTTTCATCCTATCTCCATTTTTCCTGATACAGATTGACTGTGAATTTGAAAAGAGAGAATTTTTGGGCTTGTTTTTTTGGGTGTTTTCTTCCCTTCAGTCTGGTTCTCAATAATACTCAAACCACGTGAAAAACCACTCAGGAAATGCTTATCAATTTCCAGGAAAAATCAAAGGAAATGAATACATTTCTTTTAAACTCTTTTTAGGGATTAAGTATTGATGTAAGCAATCTCTGTTCCTTTATAAGGAAAAAGGAGATAAATCCTTATCTCTCCAGTATTATTATCTGTATTTGTAGGATTTCACCTAGCAGAAAATTTCAAGGTAGTACCTTTGCTCCTTGTGAAATTAGGAGTCACATCTTTATTTTGATGATGTCCTCAGCATCAAATTCACTTGAGAAAATTTGTATTCTTTCTAGCATTTCAGTCCTGTCCTAAGACTTGGCACATTCAGTTTGTTTAAGGGGAGACTGGATATTGTACTTAGTGCCATGGTCTAGTTGACATGATAGTACTAGGTTGGACTGGATGATCTCAGAGGTCTTTTCCAACCTGACTGATTCTGTGATTCTGTGATTCATCCCAGTCTATGCCCTTCCCTCAACTCCATTACATATAACCTGGAGCAATGGGTGCTAATAAACTCAGTTTAATTTGAAACATTTCATTGATATTATTTGCTCTGTTGACAGTAAGCAACACTGAGAAGCACCTCCTTCTTCAAGGAATCCTCCTGCATTTTTATTCTGCTTTCTTTATGTGGCACCAGTGATAGAAACTGCCCCTTCAGTCTTTTTCCATAAAAGAGGAATGAGACTTGCTCCCAGAACCCATGGGTCCAGCTTCTTACCCACAGCCCAACTCAGAAGGAGCTGGAAGGGCAGGTCCTATGAACTGGTGATGAGTGTTACTTGGCAGTCATCCCTGTTAGATTCCAGGGGCTGTGGCTTCCAATGGCTCTCATGCGCACACACACACACACACACACACACACACACACACACAGATAGATACTTCCTCCCACATGTTCATGCATGTGTACAATTAAGCAGAAACATGTTCATACACTGCAGTGATATTCCAGACATGTCCATATTCCAACACACCTTTCAGCCTAGGAATAACCTTAATGCACACTCTCACAGTGATATATCTCTCTTCCCCATCTCCCCACAGAAATTAACATAGATATCCATTGCTAAAGGGATATTTGAGAGGCATGAGAAGCTAGAAAGATTCAAGTTCCTGAACATAGAGTAATCCCACTATGCAGCAAACAGGAATGGGAGTTATAGAATCACAGAATCATTAAGGTTGGAAAAGAACTCCAAGGTCATCAAGTCCAACCTTTGACTGAATACCTCCACGCCCACTTAACCATATTGAAAGTACCATATCTGCTTAGTTTTTTTAACACTTCCAGGGATGGTGACTCCATCACTTCCCAGGGAAGCCTGTTCCAATGCTTAACCACTTTTTCAGTGAGCAAATTTTTACTGATATCCAACCTGAACATCCCCTGGTGCAACTTAGGCATTTCCCCTTGTCCTGTCACTTGTAACCTGGGAGAAGAGGCTGATCCTCACCTCTCCACAACCTCCTCTTAAAGAGCTACAGAGAGAAATAAGATTTCCTGTGAGCCTCTTTCTCCATGCTGAGCCCCCCCAGCTCCCTCAGTCGCTCCTCATAGGACTTATATTCCAGATCCTTTCTCAACTATGTTCTGTTCTCTAGACACCTCCACCACCTCAATGTCTTTCTTGTTGTGAGGAGTCCAAAACTGACCCCAGGATTTGTGGTGCTTCACCAGTACCCAGTACAGGGAGGCAAACACTGCCCTGGTCTTGCTGGCCACACTATTGCTGGTCCAAGCCAGGATGTCATTGGCCTTCTTACCCACCTGGGTGCACTGCCACCTCATGTTCAGCTGCTGTTGACCAGCACCTCCAGGTCCTTTTCCACTGGCATCTTTCCAGCCACTCATCCCCAAGCCTTTAGTACTCAGGGGGTTGTTGCAATCAAAGTGCAGGACCTGGAACTTGGACTTGTTGAACCTCATCCAAGTGACATTGGCACGTGGATCTAAGTTGTCCAGAACCCTCTGCAGAGCCTTCCTGCCCCACAGCACATTAACATTGTTACTTCTAATCTGGTAGCTACATACCCAGGGTCTCTAAGAATTTACCCAATGGAGCTCCAAGGAAGGAAGTCTTTATGAATCAGCTAGAGTTGTAGGCTTCTAAGATGGTTATCCCACAGTCCTGACCAAATAACTGACCTTCTCCCAAAGTGACTTCTGTGTGTGAACAAAAGTTGGGTTGAGCCTGTGTTCCCATCTCAGCAATACATGTTAATCTGTATTAATATTTGTAAAAAAGGCGACACACTTTCTGATACATAGTTTTTCCACAGACTAAGCTTTGTAACCTTAGGAAACCGTTTAAGATCTCAAACTCCAGTTATTTAGCTGCACACTAGGAACAGAGGCTTTTCTTTTACCAAAGTGAGCCCTCCATGGCAAGGGCTGACTCTTGCCTCATGCATGGATGCAGAGCACGTAACACACTGGGGTTAAACTCTTGCTTAGACTTATCTCTGCTAGCCTTAAAATAAAAAATCTCCATATTCACAGTGTTGACTTCAATGCACCTGATGGAGCTCAGTGGGAGCTCCAACATGAGATCAGCACTCCTAAAATTTGGCCCAGTAACTCAAAGTCTTTGGTATCCAGTTTGGTAAATGTGTTGCTCTTGGGAATAAAGATTCCCAACAACTACAGCATGTGGCCTCTATATGCTGTCCATCATACTCCTTACAGATTGTCTTCTGGTGCTGGTTTCAAATAGGTCCTGAACTGGGACTTCCACACCTACTGATGTTCATCTACAATTACTCCAAGATTTCCGAAGATTGATCAAGGAACTTCCTCATACACAACCATATCCCAGTCTTCCACCTGCCCTTTGACTTCAGTGGCAGAATAATGCTCTTTTCTTCCATCAGGTTATCTCACATGTGTGATAACAAAATTATCTCAACTTGTCTCTGAGCCGACCGCCCTGCTCTCCTTGTGCTGATAACTAATACTGAATAACTAACGGCTTCCCAAAAGTGAAAGCGAAAGATGGATTCCTTGGAGCATAAGCATCCAAGAAGGAACACATTTTAAGGCATAAAACACAGTGATTATAAGAGCCAATGCTCATGTTTCCTTGCTAATCATCTAGTGATCACCTATGTAGGGACAGTGTCATTTTTTTGTCATTAACAGCCCTGTAACTCCTTAAAAAAGGGAATTAAACCACTCAATAGCACTTCGATCTGTAACACCCCACTCTAACAAGGCACATAAAGACTGATGAGAGCTAATGGATTTCTCCACTGTCTTTCAACAACCTGAAATGAGGTTGTAGTGAAGTGTGTATTGGTCTTTTCTCCCAGGTAACAAGTGACAGGATGAGAAGAAACAGCCTCAAGTTGTGCCAGAAGAAGTTTTGATTAGATATTAGGAAAAAAATCTTCACAGAAAGGCTTGTCAAGCATTGGAACAGGCTGCCCAGAGAAGTGGTGGAGTCACCATCCCTGGAAGCATTCAAAAATCATGTGGATGTGGCACGTGAGGACATAGCTTAGTGGTGAACATGGTGGTGGAGCTGGGTTGACAGTTGGACTTGATGATCTTAGAGGTCTTTTCCAACCTTAATGGTCCTATTATTCTATGATTCAAGTGTGTTCCCAGATCTTCTTATCTGGGAAGTCATTGTATTGTTTCCCTGTTTGTTCTTCCCAGAGCTGTACTGCATCAACTCGTTCCCACAGGTAAGGTTTATAACCCCAATAAATAACAGTATTCCCTCACTTCCCAGAACACAAAATAACTGTTTCTCATGATTCTTTACCAAGTAATGATGACACAACAGCTAAAATTCTGCCACATCCGCCATTCCCATCAGCATCCTGCTCCACCATGAGAGACTTGCTCCAGTAATTTGTTTTTCACCATTTCCCCATCCAAATATCAGCTCCTTGCTCCATGTTTAAATAAATTTTCTCTTTGCTTTCTGGTAACCTCTCCTCAAATGTTTGTAGCCTGTTACTAAGTTCCCCATGCTGTGCTTTCAGAGCCAAGTCATTCATCTTCGTACATGACTCATAGGTTGTTTTCTTCAGCCAATTAATCATGAAGTTGGGTTTCTCCCAACATGTCTTCTCTGGCTCATCTCTACCTTTCTGGTAATGAAGTGCCCAGAAGTGAGTGCAGCATTCCAGGTGTGCTATCCACAGGCCCATCAAGTGAATGAAGCTCATCTTTCTGCTCCCTGACATCACTCCTCTGGGTCCCCAGCCCAACCTCTCAATGATGGCTGAGCTTCTGCAATGCCCTGAAATGCCACACCTCTGTTTGCTCTGCATGCTCACCCTGGTATCTTTATCAGCATAACTGCTTCTGCCTGCTGGTAGGGAGCTTGTTTTCAGCCTAATTCCATGCCCAAGAGTTGCCTTTCCCAAGTCCACTCTCTCCTCTTTGTGTCCAATTCGTCTTCACAGCTCTGTTTCATCTCTCGTCCTCACTGCTGTTGCTAATCACAGAATCACAGGATCACAGAATATGTCAGATTGGAAGGAACCACAGTGGGTTATCTGGTCCAACCTACTTGCTCAAGCAGGGCCATCCTAAAGCACATGGCACAGGGTTGCATCCAGATGGTTCTTGTATATCTCCATAATCCTGCTGACTCCCCTCCCCTGATGATGGTATTATCTTCCCAGACCACAGAAGTCTTAGTCTATTCTCTTTAATACCATCACACTCCTTTTTTGCAGCCACCTGGGAGGAAGCAGAGTAAAACCTAAGCAAAGATTTTTACAACCATTAGTCCTAAATCTCACCTACTCCAGTTATGCTCTCCCAACATGAATTATGGCAGCAGGTACTCCCTCAGAGTTGGTGAACCTGCCTGGACCAGGGTTGCTCTGCTAAAGAAGAACATCTGCCTCTTTCTGTTCAGGAGATTTAACCCTGTGTGACAACAGAAGTAGGAACATACTCCACTGAATTAGAATCATAGAGTCATAGAATGGTTTGGGTTGGAAGGGACCTTCATGATTATCTAGTTCTAACACCCTCATGGGCAGGGACACTCACACAAGTAAATTGTTGGAATTCATTGAGTAACTGCGGAGAAATCACACCAAATCCTGCCCTGCTTTACTTTATCTGCTCATTGCAGAGAGTCACAGTCGGGAAGCAGTGGTGAAAGCATCTCACACACGTTTCCTCCACAGTGTGACGTGCAGGGTGACTGCTAACGCAGCAGAGACAAGGGTGAGGACAGCCAGAGGCCTGGGAAAGGCCATAGAACAAAACCAGGAAGAGAACATGCCCTCAGCAGGTTTTCCCCTCCTTAATAAAATTGTCCAATAAAATGTCACACCCATCTTCAAAACTGAAAAACCCTTGTTGGTGGGGTTTTTTTTCCCTTAAGGGTTTTATTTCTTTTCCTTCCACCTCATGAATTTTGCAGAAGATATGAAAACCTTACCAGACATTCAAGTCTCTGGGGAGCATTAAACCACCTATAACCACTTCTCACAGGTCATATGATGTAAATCAGCTGACAGTTTTGTGTTCTTCCCCTCAGCCATCTTCCTCTGAACCACTCTGTTAGCTGTCTTTAACAGGAGTGTTTAGAGAGGATAATACCATTCCAGGCACTTCCTGCAACCATGTGTTCCTCATTTGGAAGGATCACATAGAAACATTGCTTCTCATGGCATTTCCAAATAAAAACCTCATGGTCTTGACTCTGAAATGCTGCATGAAGTTCTACCCTTGTGGTACTTTAGGGGAAAAGAATCAATTTTTTCCCCTTCATTCTTATTAGAAAAGGCTAGAGCAAAACATTTTTGGCACAAGAACAACATTCTGTTCTGGATTTTATTATCTGAGCTCCTTAAGGAAAATCATTCCAGAAGTTGCTTCTACCTGATCATAACGTATCAAATCTGGGTTGATTTGTAGTTTAGGTTAGAGGAGTGCTCTATTCTTGTTTCCTTCAGCTTCATTTCACAAGTTAGTTGTTTATCAATAAAATCCTAAGAAGGGGGAAATCAAACTCAGAAGTATTTTCATCTCAAACAGTACCACACACAAACACCATCCAAACCCATAGCCAGTGCACTTTGTCCCTTCACAGCCAAGAGGAGAACAAGAGTTTCATAGTAAAAGAAAAGTGGCTTTCTTGCCATTTTACATAGCAATACCCTTGAAATTCTGGTGGAAAAGAAAAGAATTCCATGCATTTGAAATAAAATATTTCCTACAGTTAATAAACACTTGGAGAAAATTAGCACTGGAGTAAGCAAATGTGTAATTTGACTTTTACAACTCATTTTGTACTGCTGGTACATTTTCTACTCTTTTACCTATGAATATTCTTGATTTGCAGCTACTTTAATTGAGCTGATTAATGATAAGGGATTGAGAGATTTGCATTCATTTTACCTTCTAATTTTGCCTTTCTTCCCCTTTTGAGTCTGTTTCTCTGTTTAAACTTTGCAACATTTCTCTATTATTCCAATTATGGAAATGCCATATGAAGATAAATCAAATAGCCAATACAGTCACCAAAAAGACCTAAACCAGTCCCAAACTGAACTGAGAGCAAGATGATTTCATTATGATTTAATTTTGGATTGTTTACTTTGGGTTTTCCCTAGGAAAAAAAAAATGGCTGCAAATTTAAAAATCATTTTGATAACCCTTTATATTTTGGCTGAATTTGAGCCAAATCCCTTCTCTGAAATGAGGTACATTGGACACATTACAATTATTGGAAAATATGTCTAATTCCATGCAGCTCTCTGTCCTGTGAGCACCAAATCTCACTAGTTCCAAAGAGGACTTAAGATGAGTCTTGCTTCATTGTCACAAATTGCTATGCCACAGGTGAGTGGGACAACCTTAAGTAATCAAACCCACGGCAGTTTATGTCAGTGAAAAGACGTTTCCTACACATCCTTTGCATATTCTCCTGGAAATGTCCTAGAATCATAGAATTTTAGGGGTTGAAATGGACTTTACAGATCATCTAGTCCCAACCCCCTGCCATGGGCAGGGACAACTCCCACCAGACCAGGTTGCTCAAGGCTTGATCCAACTTCCCTGGGCAACCTGGGCCAGTGTCTCACCACCCTCACAGGAAAAAGATTTTCCTAATATCTAACCTAAACTTCTCCTCCTTCAGGTTGAACCCATTACCCCTTGTCCTATCACTGCAGTTCCTAACACAGAGTCCCTTTCCAGCTCCCTTGTAGCCCCTTCAGATATTGACAAGTTTGGGCAGGTTTAATAAGATTTCACATGAATTTGAATTTGTGGTCTGCAAGAAGGACTCTGATACATGCTCTTGCACAGGACTTACTCCATGCAGAGAGCACTGTGGGAACCTCAAGCACTGCTAAGCACTCAAACATCCCCAGAACTGAAATCACAGAATCCCAGAATGGTTTGGATTAGAAGGGACCTTAAAGACCATCTAGTTCCAAACCCCCATGGCCAGGGACACCTTCCATCAAAGCATGTTCCTCAGGTCTCCATCCAACCTGGTCTTGTCCAACCTGGTCCAACCTGGTCCAACACTCCACTCTAGCCATGTGGAGTCCCCAGCCTCTCTGGGCAACTTGTACCAGTGCCTCACCACCCCGAGGGGAAAGAATTTCTTCTCAATATCTAGTCTAAATCTACTCTGCTTCAACTTAAGGCCACTCCCACTTGTCCTGTCACTCCATCTCCCACTAATTCCATAACATGGGGCTTAGCACAGCCTGTTTTACCAGCATGGATGTAATTTGCCTGCAAAAATGCTCTGGCCCTGGTTTTGCTGCAGTCTGAGACAGGAGCTTCATACAATCACTGAACATGGCAAATAGTGTTTTGGAGCTCACCGCTGAGGAACTTGTGGCCTCAGAAAAGTGTTGGAAGTTTCCAAATATGCCTTCATTCTGACATAGAATGAAAATCCTCTTAGCAAACCTTTTCCATTCCAAAGGAGACAGCTAGGACAGGATAATCTGTAGCATTCCAGGTGATGGCATTCATCACAAATGTCAGAAACCCACAGGTCAAAGTTTGCTGAGAGTGAAAGAACTACAAATAAAGAAGACTTTCTTTTTATAATAAATAGAAATGAGCTCAGTTTTGTCTGTTCTCTGTCATGCAACTTGACTATTTTATCCATGACTACGAAAAAATGCAACATATTTGGTTAAATCATAATCTAAAATTCAGAACCTCATAGGAGTCCAGCGGGTGGCATTGAAAAGAGAAAAAATAATGCAAACCCCATGGTGCAATCACTACAAATGTCATTGCTGCAAGGGATAGACTGGTTTTGTCATTCAGCATCATATTTAATAGACAGTTTTAGTGCATGAAAGCCTGAATACATCTTCGAATACCCATGGAAAATCTCTGATGGAAAAACCGACCTCTTGGAGTTACTGACTGGGGAATTCCTGTTTTGGAGGAGATGAGACTGCCGTGAAGCTAAGCACAGAAAAAATTGAAAAGGATGTAAAGTTCAGGACTTTGCTCTTTACTATGAACTGACCCTTGGAGATATCAATACTCCCCTTCCTCTCCTCACTGTTTCCTCTATGATAACCTCATCCTGCTTTCCTGGAAGGTTCTGGACTTCGGTGTATTAATTGTTTGGGTTTTGTTTTTTAACTTACCCTTCAATTGTGTGGCCATAGGGAGGGAATAATAACATCTCATAACAGCTTTTTGCAACTGTAGGGACTTTGCCTTAGTCCTGGCTCTTATCTCCTTCTCCTTCACACTTTGAATCTAGGAGCCTTTTGATCTTTTAGCAGAGATTGTGAGAGGCTGCAGGGAAGCATTATGTGCTTTGTGATATGTCCAGGACACCATTTAGATTTTCTATTGATCCAGTTGGGAGTTTGAGATGGCAGGAGACTGACTTAGAGGAACTCAGGGAGTCCTACTTGTCCTGTGCACTGAATTTCATTTCTATCCAGAACATCCAAAAGGGAGAATCTACTCATTCTCTATTTTTGGAATTAAGATCTATTTACAGTTGCTCTGGAGTCTAGAGTCAGTCCAAAGTGTTTTAGCAGATGCTTTGTGAGGTCTTTGAACTCTTGCAAACCATGAGGGAAGGAAAAAAAAAGAAGAGGATTTCTGCATTTTAAGGCCAAAGGCTTTTCAGATTATTTAGAATCTTCTCCAATGTAAACCAATCACAAAATTTCCATCCAGTTCCTTCTGTCCTGAGCTCAGATGCTTGTGTCAAAGATGCCAAGCACTTGGAGAAAGAGCTGCGTATGGATAAAACACAGCTAGCAGCATCCAGATGCTGCATATGAAACAGGACAAGCAATGCTGTAATGGAAGAGTGGCTTCTGCTCCCTGGCTGGAGAGCGTTGGTGGTCCTTGTAGTTGTTCACTGAAAGACTTGTCTGGCATTTTCAATCTCAGGCTTGATAACAAGGGGCCTTGGTGGCCTTGGAGTAAAGGTTTCAGATTTCTGTTGGCGACAGAAGATTGAGAATTGCAGTCTTGTCCAAGAATCAACTCTACAGAACAGTCACATTCCTCAGGGGCCACTGATGACAGCACAGCTAAAGTGGAGCTTCATCTTTTTCAACTTGCCTGTAGTCTACCACACAATTTGTTTGTTATGCTGAGACTAGCAAAGTTCACTACTCAGAGCCAGCAGCAACTTTGGCCTGAAGTACAATGTAGGCCACTCATTTGGGCAGCAGGCTGCAGGGGCCACCAAGTGACATGACCCTCCTGTTCATGACAGGGCACTGGAAACTGTCTGAGCTATGGGACAGCAGCAGGCTGGGCTGAGGGCAGGCTGAGAACATCCGTCCATCCTCCATCCCTTGAGGACATCCCTCCATCCCCCTAGGGACAGCATAGGCTGCAACCCTGGCTCTGAGAGGCCTTGCTCACAACATTACCTTTCCCTTCCCTGAGCAGGAGACCCTGGAGGTGACCATTTATCCTTACCCTTATTTGCCACTGAGCTGCTGAGACTAGTGAGAGACTGTGTGTAAATTCCTCCTTTGCTCCAGTCCAGTGAAAAATCCAACGAATTTAAAACAACCCCTTGAAGACACATTCTCCAAGGACAAGTCCTGGTTCAGAAGAACACATGCTCACTGCTCTTTGGCAAACCAATTTCCCTGCAGCATATCAGCTGGACAGATCCAGCTAGGGCACAACAGAGGCTCAGGTGACCTCCCAAGGTCTGGTCAAGGCTGGTTGATATGGTGGTGTTAGTCAAACTTGAGGGAAATTCAGTGGTTGGTGGTGAGTCACCTCATCTGGATGGAAGTGACACACTTGGATCCCCACTTCTCAGGCACAGACTGTCTGACCTATTTCACCATATATTTTAGGAAGAGGTGATGATGTCACCGAGTGGGTTCCCTATACCTCCACTGACTATAAAAGGAGAAGCCAACTCTGAAAGAGACGTTGCAGCATCTAAATTTATGTGAAAGGAACTCCAGGCCTGGTCTTCATCTGGAGACCATTAAGTAGTGCATGACCCAAGATTTCCCTATTTGCATGAGTTCAGTTGCTCCTCTGCTACTGGTAGGTATATAAATATGGCTACTCAACAAAGTAGGAGCTGTTTGATGAATGAAGTTTTGCAGCAATAGCTCCAGTGGTCCATCTTAGCAAATTTAAGTAGAGCTGTTGAAAGGTGAGAAAGTACTTGTGGTGTAAACATGGGAACAGACTAGTAAATGACATGCCCACCCACTTCTTGGTCTCTTTCCACTGCCAAAGCAGTAAAAAGGGACCTTAGTGTAAGTGTGAATCCAACTCTTGGAATGTTTTTCCATTTTCTCGTATTTATGTTAATGAACACTGACACTACAGACTTACATTCCCAGCTCAGTACTTCACCAGACTGACCAGCAACAAAACCAAGGAGATGAGACTAAACAGATGATTTGCTGAGGTGTTTTTTTTTCTTTTATTATTATTAGTAGTAGTAGTAGTAGTATTAGTAGTAGTATTATTATTAGTGTTATATCATTATTATTTCTCTAGGCTATGGAAAGAAAAGAAGAGACAGGGCACCCCTCTGATTTCAAAATGATAACAGCTAAATTCAGAGACAGTTTCAAGGGCAGAAAAAACCAAAAGATTCAAGGTAAATTATTGTCTGCACACTAATTTAATAGTATTAGTTGGCAATGGTTTCCACTTGGTAAAATGTTCCTCTGAAAAAGGTCAACTTGCCTGGATAGAGTCCGACTGCCTGACAGCAGATTGCTTTACCTTAAGTTTATCCAGGAACAAAACAGATGCTGTAAAAGTCTCTCTATTCATAAAGGGCAACATTTCATGAGTCCTTTGCACACATGCAGATGATACCATAAGGTGGACAATAAATGGAAACAAATTCCTGTTGGGACATGCTGTGAATCCGTTGTATCCTCTGTGCCTCCCACTAACACATCCTAGCCATAACACCAGTGACAGGAAAGGGCTGTGAATTGCATTTCGATAGGATAGATAGATAGATAGATAGATAGATAGATAGATAGATAGATAGATGAACATATCCATGGGATGAATGACTTGGAAATGTGTACTTACAGTCCAGAAAGCCAATGATATTCTGGGTGACTCCAAAAGAAGCATGATCAGAAGCTAGAGGGAGGTTATTCTCCCCTTCTACTCTGATCTTGTGAGAACCCACCTGCAGTGCTGTGTCCAGCTTTGGGGCCCCTGAAATAAAAAGGATGTGGACCTGCCAGAGTGAGTCCAAAGGAGGTCACAAAGATGCTCTGAGGGCTGGTGCACCTCTGCTCTGAAGACAGGCTGTGACAGCTGGGGAAGTTCAGCATGGAGAAGGGAAGGCCTCGCAGAGAACTTAGAGCCCCTTTCAGTGCCTAAAGGAGCTCCAAGAAAGTTGGAGAGGGACTTTGGACAGGGGCCTGAAGTGACAGGACAAGGGGAAGTGGCTGAAACAGTGGCAGAGGGCAGGTTTAGGTCAGATATTAGGAAGAAATTCTTGGCTGTGAGGGTGGTGAGGCACTGGCACAGGTTGCCCAGAGAAGCTGTGGCTGCCCCATCTCTGGAAGTGTTCCAGTCCAGATTGGATGGGCCTTGGAGCAATGTAGTCTAGTGGAAGATGTCTGTGCACATGGCAGGGGGGTTGGAAATGGATGATCTTTCAGATCCCTTCCAACACAAACCATTCTATAATTCCATGATTCTATGACAACCAGGGTAAGTCTACATGCCTGTAGTGTAGATGTCCAAATAAGTGCTAGCCCATGTGTGGTCTGTGACACTGGATGCTCCCTGAGAGCTGGACATAACACATTGCCCTTTCGCTTTCCAGTGGAACAGTGTGAGGATGATTTCAAGTGTCCATATGAGGTGAGGACTTGATAATATCATGGGAAGAAACAGATCTACAACAGGTATCAGATGTGTTATTTAAGGAAGCAAACATGGATTAGCACATCTATTTAAAAGAAATAGAACTAAAGTATTGTTTCATCAGCCTAAGTAACTATGAGCTTCATCTGCCCTGTGTTAACTAAGCAAAACTTAGCTGAGTCTGAAGTAATTCCCATAGGGTGCCTTTGTAGTCTCCATAAAGAAACTTGCTCCAATGAAGTATGAGGCCAATGACCATGTTCTAAAAGCCAAGAGCTGCATTAGCATACTGTTTCTTCTGGGTTTTCTTATGCTCTGAGTGCGACCCTTTAAGAAATGCAACCACAGGACTAGATTCAATTCATCTTTGATGCTTAGCTGTTTGATGTAGAAGCCCTTTTACACCTTAGGATCTCATAGTGTTCCATAAAGTGGCTTAGTATTCTTTTGCTGCTTAGGTGACTCACCAGCAGACACAGTTTCCAGTGCAGATGGAACCAAGAAAGCTGAGAATCCAGCCAAGCACAAGGCAGTGGGATGTGTCCCAGGCTCTCAAGCTGTCTTAGGTGCAGAAGTGAGAACAGAATCCTGACAGACTTCATGCCACACTTCTACCTTAACCACACAGCCTTTTCCCTTTCCATACATCATCCTGATGCTCCTAGGAAGGAGATTAATCATTTTATATCTCATTTTTCCACTGGGGGTGAGTTAAGCAGAGATGACTGAAGTGACTTGAACACATTCTTAGGACAGTGCCAAGAGGAGAAAGGAGCTTTCATAGGACTTAGAGGCAGCAGTGAGACACCAACTTGTGCAAACCAGAGATTCACTAAGGCCTATGAGGCAATGGAAAGTTTTCTGCTATTGCAGAAAGTAGGGAAGGTCAGAAACATTTTGTTTATTGGGGGAAAATTTGCCATCAAACACTCCCTCTAGCTCTGTCCCAGTCCTTAAAAATATCTATCAGGATATTCAGTGGTAAGTACAAGTCATTGATCCACTGTGTGCTAAAAATCATGGATTCTGATTTTATAGCACAGCACAATTACCCTGTCTTGACCTTGCATTAACCTTTCACTGTTTTTAAGGGTAATTATCCTCTTCCTTGTCCTTAAGGGACTAATGACCTTATCACTTCTTCCTTGCTAGCACATCCTCTCTAACACATCCTCCTGCTCATCTATCCATTCTGCAAGTGATTAACATAATTAAGTTCCACTCAGAGCAATTTTTCTCAATATATTCTTAGCTTGTTTCAGACCTTCAGAAGGGTTTCCCTCTCTCTAGGCTTTCCTGTTCTCCTAACTCTGTCACCAACTTCATAAAAGATTATTGAAAGACTTTCTCCATACGGGTCTTGCATAGCAAAATATGTGAATTTCCATCTGAAGAGGGATGGATTTTAAGTCCTGCTTAAACCTGCAGCAACTGCCTGTTGAGGTAAGTTAGTTGTAGTGGTCTTATTTCACTGGATGCTCTGGAAGAGTGAGCAGATATTATAAAGGCAAGAAATCATTTGGTCTCTCAGTTTCATGGTAAGGTATAAGGAATCCCTGCCTTTTTTTTTTCTTTTGGAGGAAGAGTGCTGTTAATTGTTTCCAGAGCAGGACATGTCTTTGGAACAGGCCCTGGAATTATCCAGCAAGGTACAGCAGTATATATGCAAAGGATATTCACAAATGTTTCCTGAGGACATTAGTTTTTGGCATGCTTTCTTTAAGTCATGTCTTCTGCATTCAGCAAAGCAGTTTGCAACAAGCTGTGGAAGATAGGGAATGGCTCTCAGGTCCCCCACTTGGAAGCAGGGAAGGTCCTGATGCTTGAGAGCTGACAGTTGAATTTTAAATCATTAAATTACATGCTCTAGCTGTGTGCAGACCCAGTGCAGAACTGCTTTGCTGCTGCAGGGTATGAGACAGCATTTCTGCTGTGATCTTTCCAGTGTGTGCAGCTGTCAGCTAAAATGTTGCTGGAATCGGTCCAAGAATGAGATGTCCAAGACTTCTATGTCCAGAATGAGATGTCCAACACTTACGTGTCTGCTTTGCCTTAGCCCAGGAAAGTTGATTTCTTACATTACCCTGCAAAAAGGAAGTGGTCAGGTTGGTCTGGGGGGCTGCAAACTGTGTATGGATTAGTAACTCCAACACCTATTGCATTTGGTGGGAAAATTCAGCAACTCCAGGGAGTGATTAATCATTAAGTTTAGATGACAAAAATCCTTTGGAGTTTCCAGTGGTGTTTGTTTCCACTGGTGGTACTGATGTGCTCATCAGGCAAGTGATAGGACAAGAGGAAATGGCCACAAGTTGTGCCAGGTGAGGGTCAGGTTGGATGTTAGGAGAAATTTCTTCACTGGAAGAGTGGTCAGCATTGGAACAGCCTCTGCAGGGAAGCGGTGGAGTCGTCATTGGAAGTGTTCAAAAACCAAGTAGGCATGACACTTTGCAATATGGTTTAGTGGGAATAGTGGGATTTGGTGGAAGATTGGACTTCATGATCTTGGAGGTCTTTTCCAACCTAAATGATTCTATGAGTCTATGATTTTTAGACCATGTCTACAGGCTTCCAGGAAAACAAACAAGTTTGTTAGGCTGTGTCTCCCTTCTGGAGCTGGAACTTGAAGTATTTTACAGCTTCTATTCCCCACCTACAATTCACATAATGAGGCAAAGGTCACCCATTTGGATGACCATGACCCACTAGGTTAGCTCTGACCATTTAATCTGGTTTAGACCGTAAGTGGTAGCAAAGTTACCCTTTGTCTTCTCCATTGTACAGCTACCTCCAGAGGACAAAGTAGATATTTGACAAGTTGAATCATTTGCAGCTCCATTGCCCTCAAGTTGCACCAGGGGAGGTTTAGATTGGATTTTAGGAAAAATATCTTCACTGGAAGGAGTGTCAAGACCAGGGAGGTGATGGAGTCACCATCCCTGGAAGGATTTAAATGACATGTAGATGTGGGACTTGGGGACATGGTTTATTGGTGAACATATCAGTGCTGGGTTAACAATTGGACTCAATAAGCTTAGAGGTTTTTTCCAATATAAATTATTCTATGCTAAGAGTCTAAGTTTATAGTTTTCCTAGTTTAAGCAACTCTATTCCTTATTTCCTAGAAGAACATAATCCTCAAATTATGGGGATAGGACTGTGATCCACATCTCTTGCAGGAGGATCCAAATCCATGTGTGCTGGCACAATGTATAGACAAAGATCAAGGATTCACAGGGACACAAAAGGAGAAAGGGAAAAGGACATTGATGTCACATTGCATGACAGAGGACACCTGGGTGCCAGACCTTGCATCCTGCACTGTTCTGTACACGGTGTTATGTCTCTTTGATGCAAAAAGACCTCAGCAGACATCAGAATCCAGCTGTTGAGAATCTGGCGCTTTCCTCCTGTGTGTGGACAATAAGGAGGAATGTATGGCACCTCTCTTAAAATGCTGTCTGTTCACACAGAAATTAGTCTCAGCCTGAAATCCCTTTCAAAGGAAATGAAAAGCAGAAGAGGGAGAAATTGCTCATATGCCATAGGGTGAGAGAAGGAAGGAGAAGAAGAAAGCATAAGGAATACAAAAAGAGGGAAAAGTTTGACTTAGAGAAATAACAGATTCTATATATTTTCTTTCCTGGAGGCCTGGATCTAAACATAACTTCATTGCAGGGGGAGTGGTGTCTCTTCCAAGAAAATCACAGGTGCTTTTCCCCCTTGCACAGACCAGACACACATCATCCATAGCCAGAACAAATTCCTGATTCCTTCTTCACTCCTCTGCCTCTCTGTTGAGTCAGGGATGTGCTTTCAGAAGACAAGAGCTGCAGACACACACAGGCACTCTGCTGCCCTCTCACTCTGACAGACCATTTCCACTGTCCTGTGGAAATCTGACCCTCCTGCCAACAGCAATAATGACACGGACCTGGGAAGGTCCCAGACAGTTCCAGCACAACAAAACACTGTCTGCATTCAGGGAGAGAATGCTTTTTTCCTCCTCTAACTTAGGTACTTTCCTCTCCTCATACCATGCAAATAGTAAGTACCAGGATGGGGTATGGTACGTTCATGTTGCTTTCTCCAGTAGATTTCACAGGTTCATAGCATATTAAGGAGTTGGAATGGACCTTACATATCATTTAGTGCCAATCCCCTGCCCTGGGCAGGGACACCTCCCACTAGAACAGATTTCTCAAGGCTTCATCCAACCTGGCCTTGAACACTGCCAGGACTGAGGCAGTCGCAACCTCCCTGGGCAACCTGTGTCTTGCCACTCTCACAGGAAAAATCTTCTTCCTAATTGCTAATCCAAATTTCCCTCTTCAATTTATCCCCTTTATTCCTTGTCCTATCACTCCAGTTCCTAAAAATGAGTTCCTCTCCAGCTTCCTTGTAGCCCCTTCAGATCCTGGAATATTGCTATGATGTCACACTCATATCATAGAATCATAGAATTTTAGGGATTGGAATGGACCTTAGTGATCATCTAGTCCAACCCCCCTGCCATGGGCAGGGACACCTCCCACCAGACCAGGTTGCTCAAGGCTTCATCCAACCTGGCTTTGAACACTGCCAGGGTTCTGGCAGCCACAACCTCCCTGGGCAACCTGTGCCAGTGTCTCACCACTCTTACAAGAAAAACCTTTTTTTTAATATGTAACCTAAACTTCCTCTCCTTCAAGTTGAAACCTTTACCCCTTGTTCTATCCCTGCAACCTTCACCCAACCTTCTCTTCTCCAGGCTGAACAGCCCCAACTTTCTCAGCCTGTCTTTGTAGGAGAACTGGTCCAATCTTACCAACTTCGTGGCCTCCTCTGGACTTGCTCCAGCAATTCCATGTCCTTCTTATGTCGGGGACACCAGAACTGTGTGCAGTACTCCAAATGTGGTCTCACAAAAGCAGAGTAGAGGGGGAAAATCAGCTCCCTCGACCTGCTGCTCACACTCCTCTAGATTTAGTGCAGCTGCCATCAAATCCTATCGAGAAAAGAAACCTTGGATGTCAATGGGCACAAAGTTCTGATTTCATGTGAAGTACAGAATGCAGTCAATTCTTTATCCCATCAGGGGTTGCTGACAGAGACAGTGTAACATCTGCAATCCCATCTGACTCTGGCCTGTTCCAGCATCCTTTTAGGACACCTCTATCCAACCTCCTCACTCAGTTTAGAGCAAAGTTCAACCTGTCCCTCTTCACAGTGCACTCACAGAATATTTCTATCTTGTGCAAGATCTGTTCAAAGCCAAATTATGCTTTTCTGTATGAATTCTGATCTCTGGAGTGGTTGTGAATTGTTGGGTCTGTTTGGTTAATACCTATATCTCTCCCAACTCCCTTCCTAGAACAGGAGAGAAGCTTTTTGCCATTGGGGCATTTTGTGTGCCACATCACAGTGCAAAATAGCTGTTATCTCTTTGGAGAAAGGCTAAGGCAGCTGGGAATGAGATTTCTGTTGAGGGGAACAGCAAAATGGGTGGGATGGGGGTTGAATTTTTAGTTTTCGTGAATTATCTAGGCGATATGCACAAATATGCGATGTACTTAAATTGTCCTACAAAATCTTTGTCTTAGTAACAACTCTGCCAGAAATTGGTCCAAGTTGTTGGCTTTGTAATCAATTCCAAGGCTACAAGACATGGAGCATCTCCCCTCATCTGCTGATGTCTTTTGCACAGCATTGTACACTGAAGGAGTCCATTTTCAATGGGAAACCTCTATGAATCACCAAGACAAAAAAGAAGAAAAACATGAAAGTCCTGGTCAGATAAACTGTTTGCTACTATACCGTGTGGTTCAGGGATAAAAATAATTAAGACATCACTGTCAGATCATTGTACCTGCCCTTATTATTGCAGTTTTAGGCTTTTGCTATGATCCTTTAGGCTTATGTTTTCAAGAATAAACATCTGAAAGCTGAGAGCTGCTGAAAGAGTCCCACAGGACATCCCCAAATTCTGCTCTGGGATGTGAGAAGCAAAGTGCTCATTAGAACAGCTTTCCTAAGGGAAAACTGGAGATCTAGTGGGGAAAGGAGCAGCAGCTATTGGTGGGAAATGTGTACTTTATGAAGATGCTGTGTTTATATTTTTCTAGGATTTAAGATTGCCTGGATTTCAGCAGTGCTGACCCACTAGATCCATCTGAGATACAGCCTTAAATCTGGACTGACACCATAAGAAGTAAAAAAATTTGGAAGTGGGTCAAGTTCCAAAAAATTTGGAAGTGGGTCTTTCTCAGCTCTGGCTTTTATTCTCCACATTTATGCTTGTGTGTATCCTCAATCATCTCTTATTTTCCTGCCATAAAAAATGGGACAAGGCCCATCAAATTTGTTTTATTGAGTCATTTTGGCCAAGAAGGACATGTAGCATCTACAAGAAGGTCCTGTAGGCACAGCCAGGAAGTGACATCTGCCTCATGCACATCTCCTCCTGGTCTCTGCTCAGCTCCAGCACTCTCAATTCCTTCACGACTGAACATGCCAAAGCTGCCAGGTCAGGGCACAAATCAGTATGGGACAGATGTGTGACAGGAGGCATTTTCATGGATATCAGGTCTCTATGCATCTTAGGGTGTCAGAAAGTATATGCGAGTTGTATCTGGGTCCCCATGCAGGGAATCCTACCACATGCCCTCTTCAAGACATTATTTATTT
>NW_008649830.1:0-1810 GCF_000695815.1 Acanthisitta chloris
TGGACTCTAAAAGCTATAGATAAAATCTTAGAGCCTCATCCAGTCAACGATCTGTAACATGAGATGGTGTGAATCTTTCTTGAGCTCCTTATTTTTTTAACAAACATTTCCCATGCCATTTTTTTTCAGTTTGATCACAGTAGGTGGTTAACTCTGCTGAATTTCCTTTCATCAATTGTTTTGCTGGGTGCCTTTTATAAACCTTATTTCCTCCGTCCTTTCTAGAAATAACTGGTTTTCTAGAGCCTCATCCAGTCAACAATCTGTAACATGAGACAGTGTGAATCTTTCTTGAACTCCTTATTTTTTTAACAAACATTTTCCATGCCATTTTTTTTTAGTTTGATCACAGTAGGTGGTTAACTCTGCTGAATTTCCTTTCATCAGTCTCTATATAGTCTACAACTATTATGTCTAAGTTATAGTCTAAAACTTTTCTAAGTTATAGTCATTCTATACTATTTCGAACAAAGACCTGAATGAAGACTTTAGTTCAAGCAGTACTGAATGATGACAAAAATATCTAAAACAAAAGGAGGAAGAATCTTATGGCTAGACATATTTTCAAAATCCTAGCAGCGATGTTCATTCACTCGTTTATTCACAAGTTGAAATTAAACTATAGCAATCTCCAAATCCCATGGTGAATATGTTGTTCTTCTATGTGTATTTTGCTCCTAATGTACATATGCCCCATTTACATAAGCTTAGTTTTCTGGACCAGAACTGTTTATCCAACCTCTCTGGAGTCCCATGGCCCTCTTCACAGACTGCTTATAATCTGTGGCTGCCTGATGGCATTGTGCTGCAAAATTAGAAGAGGTGCTTGAGTGATGACTCGGCCCACTCCTTCCCTGCATGGAGCAGGTATGCTCAGCCTACTACTCCTTTCAAAGAATTACAAATAG
Organism: Acanthisitta chloris; assembly: GCF_000695815.1. Classification (NCBI taxonomy): domain Eukaryota; kingdom Metazoa; phylum Chordata; class Aves; order Passeriformes; family Acanthisittidae; genus Acanthisitta; species Acanthisitta chloris. Next base: position 909 of record NW_008649830.1, read on the forward strand.
GGGGTGGAGCAGAGAAAAAGAAAGAGAGAGAAGACCCAAAACTTTTTCTTCTTGGCAAAAATTTCTTTAGATGCAATGAAAAGGGTTTTGCCAGCACTGAACAAGCTTTCAAAGGGTGTCCTTTGTTGAGTGCTTCCACAGCACTGCTTTTTGTCTCCTGGTTTTATGCTTAATGTATCAGCAACTTCAATTACTAAGTTATTAACAGGTCCTTCTAATATGGAAAAGGAGGGTAGTCCTTCTCCACCCAGCCTTCAGAAGAGGACAGGCCATATCATATCAGATTTCCTACATTTTCAGAAAATGAGGCAAAATCTCTGTAAAATTCCGGCATGATAATCAAAGTGATACCAACCAGAGCTTCACACTGATTTCTTCACCTCATTTAATACAGTTATCTATGCCCAATGCATTACTGCTGCTAAGAGCAAGATCTTAGCCTTCTACTCCATGCTGAATACAGCTCAACTCACTGCTGAATACATCTGTAAATGCACCACAGGATCATGAGCCCCTGCAGTAGCACTGATGTCCAGCCCAGCTGAACCTGTCCCTCAGATCCTGAGAGCACTTGCTGATGCAGCCATCACTGTATCACATAATACACATCAACCTTGCACAGTACAATGCCTATATCTAAAAATGAGGGTGATGCTTAGCGAGATATACAGCTCAGTTCAAAATACATTGGTATCAAATACTCTACAGTGAGAACTTATAAAGCTGTATGAGAGAAACCCTTAGAAATCTTGGTGCCTTTCTGAGCTGTGTGTTTTCCTGTTGCATTATGGATTGCTTAGCTGCATAAGCACATATTTAGCTCTATAAATCTCCCATTTCAGTCACCCATATTTGCTCAAAATGTAGTTTATAAATTTATCTGTCTTTTTTGCATGCTACTC
>NW_008649830.1:1825-32469 GCF_000695815.1 Acanthisitta chloris
CACTTTAGTGGGCCTCTGTAAAGGATATTGACCAAGTCACTGGACACTTCTTTACACTCTTTGCAACTTGGTGTCTTAAAATTTGTTTCTTAAAGTGGATGTTTCTGGCAAATACAAATATATCAAAGGAAACAGAAAAGTAAGGATTTTTTAAAACAGCATATACTGCCTAATTATGTATCTTGGGATTTTTTACTGTTCATGTAAGACAAATAAAGGAATGTTTCTAGATGAAGTGTTAAATACTTGTGGTGATTAATGTTTGCCTGACGCCTTATGCAATAAAAGATATATCATCATAGTTCATTCTTTTTGAAGGATGGACTGACTTTGAATGAACAAGGATGACATCTAGGCCAAAAATCTTATCATATGGCAAGATATTTTATCATAAACCGAAGCATAGTGGTTTAATTTCAAGCAGAAAGAGGAAAAATAAATCCCTGAGTTTGAAGTTATTGCTGGGATACTCTATAGATGACAATGTCAAAATGTTACTTTATCTATTTCATGAGGTGAATAAAATGTCTTCAGCCTTCGAGTCTAATTTTATTGGCAGTAATTAAGAACACTGGAATAATATACTTTCCATTGTCTTGTGATAAAGGACATTGCAAGACTCTGAATTTCTAACTAGCTTTTCAGTTTTTTCATGCAGTAAATTTAAGAAGCACATTTTTACTAATGAATATAAAAGCCAATTTTCTGTTGACATAAGCATATTCAAATAATTTGAAGCCAATGAAGCTCTTAGGTATAATTTGACATGTGCTTCCTGGTTAGATATCTTACCCAGCTATTCAGAGTAGAAGCTCATTTGTCCAGAGTTTCTAACAGTGGCACTAAAAGCTCATGATATATCATGTATAAGTCCTCACTGAATTTTTCTAAGAAATTTGCACTATGCTGAGTTATTAAATGGACAGCATTTGTACTGTACAGATAATGTAAATTCACTCTTACCCTGTGTTCTGTGATTTGTTTTCCAAACAAATGCTCCTTTTTTACCTCTCATTTGCTTTTGCCATGTTTTGGTATATCTTTGCATCTTTTCTTATGTCAGCTACTTGTGGATAATAAGTCTGTTTATTTTTATGCACAGATTGGTAAGGGAAATAAGTCAGTAGTGTGTATTTCTTTCTTGCCACATACTTAATAGCACATTGTCATTAAAAAAATAAATGAGGTGATTTGCACTTGCTCTGCAATGCTTGTGTTTCCTTTAAAGCAAAGGTAGCATGAAATAACATCTTGCTGGTGGCATTTTTAATCTTAATTTCTAATATAAATTTTTTATTTAAAAGTAGAAAGTTATGTAGTAAGATTCTTCTACAGAAAAGCAATGTCACTTAATATTTCCTCCTATTTTCATCTCCTTATTTGTTGTTGTCATTTGTATGAGAACTTGATCCTTATCCTGAAGATACCACATACTGCTGCTGCTTCATCTTTCTATACCATCTTCCTAACCTGACCAAGCTTCACCCCTGGAGTAGAATGTGGGAGGAAAGCAGCAAGGTGAATGTTGGCTTTAAGCCAGCTTTATGTTTTTCCCATTCTGGGACCAGTAGAAAAGCAGTCAGTTGAGAGCAGAAGTTTGAAAACTCTATAGTAAATTCCTGCTCAAACCTCTGAAGAAGAAAACCCGGTCCGTGGAAGGAAAGAAGGACTGGTGATCTCGGTATCCTTGGCTGAGAGAGCAGGGAAGTTGATACACCATGGAAAGTGTCCTGCACTGATAGCTGCATCCAAAGTTGTCAGAGTCAAAAGTGCTGAACCTGCTTTTAGAAGCTACACACTGTGGGAAATCTCAGGGAGGCCTGCTGCATGGGCAGCAAAAATGCTCAATATGGTCATAATGCCAAACCCACAAGGCTAAAGGCAATGGTGTCTGTAGCTGCAATAAGGGCTGCTGATTGTTGAGATCACAAGTGATTACAGCAAAATGGTCAGGTTGGGTAGCCATTGTCTCTTATGTAGTCAACATAGAGGTTACTTCAAAGCATTTCAGTCTTCACACCAGAAGTTTTTTCTCAGTGCCCTGAAGAAGAGTCCACCTGCTGCTTTGAAGAGTAGGTTCCTAATTTAAGAAACTATCCCTGCACAGTGTGGTTTCACCAACAGCTTAAGCCACCCTGGAAGTGAACTGTTTCTGTTACAACTCACAGTTAAAGCCAGATGGATAAGTAGGATCGCTTCCTGGTACCATAGCAGCCAGAAGGATGTTCATAGTTAAAATTATTTTGTACAGGATCTTCTTTTAGCTTTATCTGTTTTACTGAAGATTTGGTTTGCTTTCATTTGGAATAAATGGCTTCTTTTATTTCTAGATGCTTAGGTGTTATATCCTGTCAGATGGAATTCAAATGGGGTCTACTCAGCATCCTGCAAGCTGTGTGTCTCACTCAAACCACATACATACATAAGCCTATGAAATTGCTTCCTCACTTTGGAAAAAACTATTTTCTTCTAACTTCCAGATACATACCCTTAAGAGGTCAAGGGACTTGCTTTAAAAATATTTGAACATTAGGGGTTTTATACAACATAATATATGTTTTTCTTGCGCTAGTTGACCCTGAATGCATGTTCCCTGAAGGACTGAGTCAAAAAATATTCTTCATATCAACAAAGAAAACAGAGTAACCCTTTCTGTCTTCATGAAATGTTGGATAAGGCCTTAAGAATTTCTAATTCTGTGTCATTACTCACATTTCCCCTTCTCCTTTCCAATTTCTCCCTTTTGTGAGGTCTCTACAGACAGAGCGATCTATAGTAACTTCTACTCTTGCATTTGCTACTATTATTGTACATTAAAACATATAAGATATTCACTAGAGAGAATGTAAAGAGAGGTCAAGGTTGCATCCATTTATCTTCACAATTTTAGTCTTCATTTTTAAATATTTCTCAGAGTTTCTTTTAAGTGTAGAAGAGCAGTTCTGTCTTCTAAGTCTCAAAAACATAATAATAATCTTCCTACAGATTCTCTGAAAGGAAAAAATCCCAAGAATCCAGAGGGATCAAGGGAAAAAGGTGAGTGAAGAAGCTAAGAAATCCAGACCTGAATATTAAAATGTCTATCCAATGTTAGAAACTGATCTTGAGTAGGAATATATGAGTGAGGAATACCAAATCCATCCTGGTTCATGATTAGATTATTTTATTCGTTATATTTTTTTTTAACATTTGTGCTGCACAGATCCTGGTATGGTCCCTAGAAACTACCTGAGCTTCTTTTAAATGCAGATTTTTCAATTTGTAGCTTGGGAGAAATGCTAAAATTTATTTGTATATCTCCTTTGGATATTAGTCAGTCAAAAATGAGTTGTCTAAATACCATATTGGGAAAATTCCTGCAGGGAACTGGGCTTAATCTGGTCCATGTAGCTACAGCTCAAGAATGTGGGTGGTTAAGAATGAGACTGGCTGAGGCTACTGACAGATTCAAGTGTTTAAAGGTGACTGGTATAAGTCAAGATTTTTTCTTAATTTGCTGGAAACATGGGCACATGCATCTCTAATCTTTTCAGTTGCAGGACATTGGCCTGCTACCTGTGCACACAGAGGTCACAGATTACTTGTTAGCATCTATTTGGAGAAAGCCCTATTTATCATAATGAGATACCCATTAAACACTCTATTTTCTGGAGAGTACTGAAACAGTTTAAAAATTTAAAGGAAACAGCAAAGGTTAGCAGAACTGTGCATGGCTTCTGAGCTGTAGCAGCACCTCTGAGGTCCAAATTATTACAGTCCCACCATTTTGGACTTTGAAGCTATTCAATGCAGTTCAGACTATGGCTGCTGAATAGATATACAGCAAAGTGTCACACTTCTGGGAAGAATGTATTCCTTCTACAAACTCTGGGGAATGAAGCCAGGACACCGCTTGGGGCTTAGAATTCTCTTTGTCATTGCTATCAGTCCATGTGTCTCACCTGGGGACCACAAGAAAATCATAGTTTTTCTTTATTTGTGCTTAGCTAACTTCTGGAATTTTTTGCCCTTGGGTTCTGTCTTGCAAGGTATAAGAAAGAGAGGACTGGGATATCTATGCTTTTTCTCATCTCATTTAATGTTTTGTCATATACTGCAGAAAAAAATTAAAGATACAATTAAGTCCTTGGACTATTCATTGTGACAGAAAATACATGAATGTACATTTGAAGGATAAGCACTGCTCTCCTTTTATACCTAATGTGCCTGTGATTTTAAAAGGCTATATATATGCAGGAAGTGAAATCCTGTTCACAGGCAATACCCATATGGCCTCTTGATATTAAAAGAATAACGGAGTCCTGAATGAGTAGCTGGTCCTTTTGTCACTCCTGAATAAAGAAAACTCCCACTTACCTTTATCAGCAGCCTCTGGCTTTCAAGACAAGTATTCCTAATATTTTAATTGTATCATTTTGGATTAAGTTATAATTTGGGTTCAGCACAAGAGAAATCCATTTATACAGACTGTTCTATAGAATTGCTTTCTTCTTTGTAAGTTATTGTTCTTCATTGCCTACTTAAGAGAAAGCTCAACAGTTTCCTTAAAATGAGAAGAAACTAATGACATGTTGAAGGCTTAGTACTTTGCATATCCAAGACTAAAAGGATCAATGGATGACCTTGTTTTTTCGTCCTGTTCTTTATTTCCGTGCTGTTAAATCCATTTAATTATCACATCTTTTTTACTCTCTGCATATCAAATTGTTTGACTTGCTTTGCTTTCAAGTGTCATCTTATTTCTCGAACCTGACTTGTGATAAATGTTAAATGTTTCTTTCCAGAGACTGGTAAAAGAAAAGATGTGAAGCCTCCAGCAGTGTTAAAGGAAAAGGGTAATGTCTTATCATTATGTGGTTGTGAAACAACCAGTTGTCTGCTGGTATCTCAGTGCATTTTCAATATATTTTGAATTGCAGGCTTTTGGTGAAAAGGAGCTAAACCTAGCTTCTTCTCATCCATTGAAAGGAGCAGTGTCTGACATGATTCAGAAATAAAAAAGTCATAACCCTTATTGCAGTGTTCTTTAACTGCTGTCTGATCTGCACAGCCAACACTGCAGTGGGAATGCTAGTCTGATCTGAGTGAATTAGTAACAAAGCTGTTACTGAATTCACATGACAGGCTGAAATGATAGGCTGCCCTACAGGAATGAGCGCATGGTTTGACCTGCAGAAACTTTGCTGGGTAATTTAGTGGGAATTATTTTGATTTGTTTTCAAATCTTAAGTTAAGCCTTTTATGGAAGTAAGTAGAAATTCAAAATCTTAACACATCTCTTTCGAATGTTTGGTTGATCTGGTGCTATGCACATTTGTTATAGTACAAATGAGTAGAGTAAATACTTACATTACTAACTTTCTCCTTCCATTTTTGTGTTTGATATCTTTTCCAGACTCTTCAAAAGGAAAAGAAATTAAGGCTTCAACTAATACTAAGGAAAAAGGTAACAATCCCAAGATGAACTGAGACTTAGCATAAGATTCAGTTGAGAAAATATATTCATTGTGCAAGTATTCCCAAATAAAATCCTAGTTTCTTCAGTTAGCCACCCCTAAATGTCCTTGAATGGCATGTTTTGCTGCTGGACAAGTAATGGATACATATGGGACTATGCAAGCAAGCTGCAGCAACAGTATTTTACAGACATCAAAGTCAAAAGGACTTGGTCATTTTTATTCTTGATTTTGACTCATTGTTTCTATTTAAGTTCGTATTTCAGATTCCATTTTATTTCTATAACACGTTATTCGGTTGTACTTTGCTCTCTCTTCTTACACTGATGCACTAGCCATCAAATAAAAATCAATACTGTTTATAGTTCCTCTTAAATATCAGGCTTTTTTAGGCAATGATAACACTGTAATTGAAATGAATCAACTACTTTCAAGTTTACTTACTCATATAAACTAAATTCAAACAAAACTTAGTTTTACTTTGACATTATTTGCATATGGATTAAATGCCACTTGCTCATTATAAAAGTATCTCAGGTTAAATGTAGAAATAATTTAACATGTACAAAAATATGTAATAACTTGTTAGCTAATAACAGGCATTTGAGTCATGGGAATATAGTAAAGAATCTCAAAATCTTCCCATTGATTGGTTTTGAAAACTAGTTCAGGTAATTTAATAATACTCATTCCTAATTTTAGATTGTCCCTAAGGATTAATAGAAATAATGAGTTAATATTTTCTCTAAGTTATGAAAGATAACATTAGCAAGTTTTTAAGTGAGGACATTGAAGTGGATTGAGAACTGGCTGAGCAGCAGATCCCAGAGTTGTGATCAGTTGCACAGAGTCTAGTTGGAGGCCTGTCACTAGTGGTGTATCCCAGGGTTCTATACTGGGCCCAGTATTGCTTAACTTATTCATCAGTAACTTGGATGAGGAGACAAAGTGCCTTCTCAGCAAGTTCATTGATGATACAAAACTGGGAGGAGTTTCCAATACCTCAGAGAGCTGTGCTGCCCTTCAGAGAGACCTTGAGAGGTTAGAGACATGGGCAGAGAAGAACTGTCTGAAATTCAACAAGGGTAAGTTCAGGGTCTTGCACCTAGGAAGGAATAACCCAGAGCAGCAGTCCAGGTTGGGCACTGACCTGCTGGAGAGCTGCTCTGTGGCAAAGGACTTGGGGGTACTGGTGGACAACAAGATGCCCATAAGCCAACAGTGTGCCCCTGTGGCCAAGAAGGTCAATGGAAGCCTGGGATGCCTTAAGAAAAGTATTGCCAGCAGGTCAAGGTCCTGGAGCAGGTCCAATAGAAGACAACAAAGATGATTAAGGAACTGGAGCACCTCACTTATGAAGAAAGGCTGAGGGAGCTGAGCCTGTTCAGTCTCAAGAAGAGACAACTGAGAGGGAACCTCATTATGAGGGCCTCATTAATGGTTACAAGTAACTTAAGGGAGATTGCCAAGTAGATGAAGCCAGGTTCTCCTTAGTGATACAAACCAATAAAACAAACAGTAATGGGCAGAAACTTATGCACAGGAAGTTCCACCTGAATACGAGGAATAACTTTGTTACTGTGCGATTCACTGAACACTGAATCAGATTGCTCAGAGAGGTTGTGGATTCTCCCTCACTGGAAATATTAAAGAACTGTCTGGACACAATTCTGTGCCATGTGCTCTAGAATGGCCCTGCTTTAGCAAGGAGGTTGGACCAGATGACCCACTGTGGTCCCTTCTAATCTGACTGATTCTGTGATTCTGTGAAGTGCAGCTATTTCACGCAGTGTATAGCAAGCATAATGGTATAAATTGGCTATTACTTTGCACAGTTGTATCATTCTGAAGCAATGTAAAGGCTTAAATGCTGCCAAAAACTTGCCATTGAGAATAGCCCTGTTAAGAAGAACTGGCGCCCTACAGACTTGGGAGTGCTGGTGGTTGTCAGGTTGGATGTGACCTGGCAATGTACACTTGCAGCCCAGAAAGACAACTGTACCCTGGTCTGCATCAAAAGAAACATTGCCAGCAGATTTAGGTAGGTGATTCTCCCCTTCCACACTACCTTCATGAGACCCCACTTGGGATACTGCATCCAGCTCTGGGGTCCCTAGGACAGGAAGGGCATTGGACCTATTGGAGCAAGTCCAGAGGAGGGCCACCAAGTTGATTAGAGGGATGGAGACCCTCTCTTATGAGGAAAGGCTAAGAGAATTGTGTTTGTTCAGCTTAGAAAAGAGAAAGCTCCAGGTGGCCTACTTTCAGCCTCCCAGCACCTGAAGGGAGCCTACAAGAAAGATGGAGAGAGACTATTTACAAGAGCATGTAGTGACAGGACAGGGGAGAACATCCTCAAACTGAAAGAGTAGAAGGTATCCTTGCCCACGACAGGGGGGTTGGAACTAGATGACCTTTAAAGTCCCTTCCAGCCCAAACCATTCTATGATTCAATGGAAAGGAACTTGGGCTTAAACAGTCTGAAACTCTTTGCAGTAGACAAAGTCGATGAACCTGAGTTGTCAGTTCAAGGTCAAAGACATTAGAAAAATAGGCACACAATATTGTACCATTTAATTTACACTATGGTCTTCCTGCTAGTTTCTTGCAAATATATCTGTGAAGCATAAGTTAATGAAGAGTCAAACAGTGATTAGACCCTTGAGTATTTGACTATTGAGATTACCATTGAGATTCTTCCCTAATTCTTGTCTTCAGCTCTCCATAAATATTTCTGGAAGGGAGACTGATTTAAATTTAAGTGATAATGAAAGTAAAGTATTATTTATTTCAAAAGATCAAATATTGTAAAGAAGTAATTCATGTCTGTAAAAGTGTTTTAACTGCAATGCTAATGAATTAGCTTCAGTGAAGTGTCAAACACCCACCCAGCTATGCAAAAAATAAGTATTTAAAAAGGACTTCATTAACTCAGTTTGATCAGTGAAAACACTGATGAATAACAGCTCTTTGAAAGTTCCAAAACTAAATTATTTCAAGAAAGGACAAGTTTAATTAAATATTGTAGAATTTCACTGACTGTACATGAAGTGGTTTATGCTCAGTATATTTGAAAAGGAAAGTCAGTACCCAGAAGTGATTAACTCCACCATCTCTCTTTTTTTTTTAAATAATAAAATTAAGCTTTCTCCCTGTAGTAGCTGATAGAGCATATCTAAGATTTTTCTTACACTTATAGCAGCAGAAAATATGAGCTCTGTTCCCCAGTGAACTTTCACATCACACAGATTTTTTCTATCTGGCATAACTTTTTAACCTATAGATTAAAACACTGTAAGAAATGTAAAAGATTCTGTGTTGTGTTATTTTACAGTCTTATAGTTTCCTGCTTGTCAAAACACAGCAGCCAAGATCTAAATATTTTATGCAGAGTATGGTGAGTTTCACTCCACTGCAGTACAAGGTCACATCAGAGACACCCATGACTCTTCTGATAAAGAGCAATGGTTTGGATGAAGTCTGAACTAGAACTGATTGGTTTTTATAGTAGCAGCAGGATATTTGGATGAGCAATGCCATAATCTGGTTGAGACTAATAGTACTGAGTCTGCACAACCTATACCAGCTTCCCAAGTGAGATGAGCACTACCCACTTCAGATTTTCCTAGTGACTTTCTTACAGTCCTGTATGCCACCTGCAGATGTACTTGATGCCTTGCACAATTCACTAAGAACAACTGATATTTCACAGCTGTGAAAGCATTTCTTTTTGACTCTAGCTGGCTCTATAAGAACTTAAAATATTTAGATGCTGTCAGACACATGATCAGGCCAACTACTTTTTAAGTCTTATGTGTCTTAATTCTACACAATGGCTGTTCTGAGCAGGACTGCAGATGCTTCAAGGCCCCTGAAGCAAGTCTGTAACAAAAATGTTGAGTGGGAAACGATAATCTTAAAGGTCTCTTCCAACCCTGATGACTCTATGAAAGTTGAGCTTGAATGGCAAGATCTCAGGTTGTATGCACGTGTATAGTGACTCCATGTCTACAACAGAATTCAGTAATTTTCTAGTTATCAAAGTTCATGACGCAGAAAATCTTATATACCTTACTTTGAAGGCAGTTCAACTCAGTGGCTGCAGGTTTTTTAAAATTGTTTCTGTCTTTTCTGTTTCATGTGACAGATCTTCATAAGCCATTTCTTAGCTTCTGGGACTCATACAAATGCAACATTTCCAAAAGCAAGTACAGCTAACTCAGTGACACTGAATATGCATGACAAGACATTGACATTTTGTCAGAAGAGTGCAACCCCAATGTGTAAAGTGGCTCTAAGCATCCATGTGGGATGCTGTGCTTCACTAAGCCTCTCCTTCTTAACAATGATAAGTGACATGTCACATAGATCAGGCAGACAGTTCAAGAAAAGCCTCTACGAGGAAAAGTGTTCCAGAAATTTTGTGGCCATTGCCCTATAACAAAGTGCAAACAGGCAGTCACCTTTATGAGCACTGGCACTTTTTTTCAGCCAACTGAGTACATGGGAAGCTTCTTCGGTCTACATCTCAGGCTAAACAAGCCAACCAAAATTGCCTGGAGAAATAGCAATGGTTTGATTAGCACTTGCTACTTCACAAAAATCAGTCAAATCCAGTATAAATTGCATTAATAGAAGTGGCCACAGTGTAACCTTTTGTTATGATAGATAAATTTTTGAAATATGAAAATCAAATTTATTCAATCTTGATGTAGGATTCTAATAGACAATCTGAAATAATAGAGAACCAAAAAGTAAAGTAGGCATATTCGGTGTATAAAATTCACAATATCAGCCTGTTTAAATGGTCCATCCATTACAAAATATCATTGCTGAACACTGTCTGTAAGAAATACTTCAAGAAAACACCATAGCTTTAAAAGTCAGACACTAAGATAATTACACATTATAACCAAAGCTGAGTCTTAGTGGGAGGTATAAAATTCCCATTGTGAGTCAGCACTTCTCTGCAAAAAATTCTTCAATAGACATTAGAAAATAAGAGAAAAAGAACTGAAATAACATACATAATGCAAATTAATGCCATTTTGTAAAAGGAAGGAGTTAGTATTTTAATTCCAAAAAGCAGGTTGTATAGAGATGAGGCATGTTTTATGGCAAACTACAAAGTGTAAAGTTGTCCTCATGGCTTGAAACTTGATTTTTTAATTACTTTTTCTTAAGGAAAATATTCAAGCTGAGTAAGCAACATCAGCATAAGTATGTAGAAATATAGATTCAGTGGTTTGTATGTGAAAGTATGTCTACTGATACCTGAGGTAGGGAGAGCTACATGCTGGGACATCCAGATCTCAATAACAGCATTCTGAAAGGTCCTCTGAATCATGGAATTACAGAATCAAAGAATTATTTAGGCTGGAAAAAACCTACAAGATTATCATGTTCAACCTCGGACCAATCACTACTTTGTCAACTAGACCATAGCACTAAGTTCCATGTCTACTTCTTTCTTGAACACCTGCAGGGATGGTGACTCCATTAGCTTCCTAGGCAGTCCATTCCAATGCTTATCAACCCTTCCCATGAAGAAATTCCTCCTGATGTCCGATCTGAACCTCCCTTGGTGCAGTTTGAGGCTATATCTTCTTGTCCTCTCACTAGTTGCCTGGGAAAAGAGGCTAACCCCGATCTTGCTGCAGCCTCCATTCAGATAGCTGTAGATAGTGATAAGGTCTCCCCTGAGCCTCCTTTTATCTGGGCTAGACAACCTCATCTCCTTCAGATGCTCTTCATATGACCTGCTCTCTAGACCCTTCACCAGCTTCATTACCCTTCTCCAGACAAGTTCCAGCTCTTCAATGTCTTTCTTAAAATGAGGAGCCCAGAACTGTGTAACTTTTCTTTTGTTTGTTTTACATGTTTGTGAAATAAACCAAAATTCTTGTTACATATTATTGTTTCATATTTTATTTGAGATCAAAACCTAAGATTCTCTCTGACTGGGACAATGTGCTTTTCAACAGCTGACAGAATCAAGCTTGCTCTATTCTATTGCCCTTTTATCATAGACTCTTAGAATAGTTTAGATGGGAAAGGATCACCTAGTTCCACACCCTCTGCCATGGGCAGGAACACCTTCCGCTAGACCAAGTTGCTTAAAACCCCATCCAACCTGGTCTTGAATATTTCAGGGATGGGGCAACCACAGCTTCTTTGGGCAACCTGTTCTGGTGTTTCACTACCCTCTGAGTAAAGAATTTCTTCCTAACATCTAATGTAAACATGCCCTCTGTCAGTTTAAAACCATTCCTCCTTGTCCTGTCACTATTTGTCCATATCTCCCTCCAGATTTCTTGCAGGCCCCCTTGGGTGCTGGAAGGCTACTATAAAGTTTCCCCCAAACCTTGTCTTGTAACAGGCTGAAAAGTCCCAACTCTTTCAGCCTGTCTGCATAGGGGAGGTGTTCCAGCCTTCTGATCATCCTTGTGGCCTCCTCTGGATGTTGAGGGCCCCAGCCCTGGTTGCAGTACTCCAAGTGGAGTCTCACTAGAGCAGTAGGGACAGAATCACCTCCCTCAACCTGCTGGCCATGCTGCTTTTGAAAAGGTCCGGGATGCAGTTGGCTTTCTGGACTGCATTGCCAGGCCACATTGAGCTTCTTGTCCACCACACCCCCAAGTCTTTCTCCTCAGGGCTGCTCTCAATCAATTCTCTACCTGGCCTGTATTTGTGCATGGAATTGCTCCAACTCATGTGTAGGACCTTGCCCTTGGCCTTGTTGAACTTTATGAGGCTCATACAGGTCCACTTCTCATGTATGTTAAGGTCCCTCGGGATTTATGACCCAATTGCACTTTGCCAGAAACACTTCATTCTTTGGGCACTTTCTGAAAAGTGAGACTAGCAGAGAGTCATAGAATGATAGAATCATAGAATCAGCCAGGTTGAAGAGACCTCAAAGATCATCGAGTCCAACCCTACCATGGTTACTAGACCATGGCACTAAGTGCCACATCCAGTCTCATCTTGAAAACCTCCAGGGATGGTGAATCCAGCACCTCCCTGGGCAACACATTCTAATGCCTGATTACTCTTTCCATAAAAAATCTCTTCCTAATATCCAGCCTAAACCTCTCCTGGCAGAGCTTGTGTCTGTGCCCTCTTTTCCTACGGCTGGTTGCCTGGGAGAAGAGACCAACCCCCACCTGACTACAACCTCCTGTTAGGGAGTTGTAGAGAGTGATAAGGTCACCCCTGAGCCTTCTCCAGGCTAAACAACCCCAGCACCCTCAGCCTCTCCTCATAGCACTTGTGCTCCAGTCCCTTCACCAGCCTCGTTGCTCTTCTCTGGACCTGCTCCAGCACCTCAATATCCTTCCTGAACTGAGGGGCCCAGAACTGCACACAGTACTCAAGGTGTGGCCTCACCAGTGCTGAGCACAGGGGCAGAATCCCCTCCCTGGTCCTGGTGACCATGCTGTTCCTGACACAGGCCAGGATGTCATTGGCCTTCTTGGCCACCTGAGCACACTGCTGGCTCATGTTCAGCTTTCTGTCTATCCAAACTCCCAGGTCCCTTTCTGCCTGGCTGCTCTCCAGCTACTCTGTCCCCAGCCTGGAGCGCTGCATGGGATTGGTATGGCCAAAGTGCAGGACCAGCACTTGGCCTTGTTAAACCTCATCCTGTTGCAATCAGTCCATCTCTCCAGCCTATCCAGGTCCCTCTGCAGAGCCCTCCTGCTCTGCAGAGAGAGATCTGCAAGCTCTGATGTGGCAGAAAGATAAAATCATAGAGCCATAGAATCATAGATTCAACTGGGTTGGAAAAGACCTCAAAGATCATTGAAACAATGTCTTAGTAATGAGTGGTTTTGATCTATCAATAAAGTAATAAGCACAGTATTTATGGCATGATTTAAATAGGCCTTTGGAAAGTTCCAGTATAGGAATTACTGCAGAAACTAAATAGCTCCTGCTTAAGATCTACAGTATTGAAGGAAATAAATATCTGATTAGGAAGCAGAGAGCAATTGATTCATTTTCATCTTGAAGCTTGTTTACAGAATAATTGCTTATGATTCCGTGTCTGGCCTCATGTTATGTTCCTTAATTAACAGGAAAAGATAGAAATAGTGATGTAATGAAATTTTCAGATGGCAAAATGAGTTATTCAGAATAAGTGATATTCAGAATAAGTGATACAATGAATTTGCAAGGTGAACAAACAGCAAGGTAGCAAAGGAAATTTAGTGTCAATAACTAGAATGTAATATATATTGGAAGAAATTATTAAAGTAGAATTTACCACTAAAATAACTATGTACATTCAGGAAAGGACCTGAGTATTACTGCAGAGAAGTCAGTGAAGAATTTTCTTCCATATGCAAATGCATTAGGAAAAATGCATGTAGTTTTTAACTATTACATAAATCAAAAATCATCTTGTCGAGAGTGTTGTGTACAAACCCCTTACATGATAACGTGGCACTGGAGTGAGCTAGGAAAAAGAAACAAAAGTCTCATAGAAAGAGAAATGGGAAAGATTCGAGATTTCCTTTGAGATTAATTAGTTATGATCATGATAAGATTGAAAATCACAAATCTTAGTCAAGGGCTCTTTAGAAATGACACAGAGGAACTGGATATCTTTACAGAAATGTAGTTTTCATAGCCCACATTTTCATAATTAATTATTGCAAATAAAGAAATAAAGCTAAATTTCATGTGTCAGGATGGAAATTAATTGCTTGTTATTAGAAAATAAAGGGAGAATTTGTAGAAGGAATCACTTCTATCAGAGTATTCAGACCAAATATATGTTCCTGGTGACTGCTGGGTCATAGGGCTACATGGAATAGACTGTTCTTGAGTGGAAAACAATGTTTTCAAGATTTTTGATGTTTTCAAGACATTTTCAAGATTTCAGAGGTGTTTGTGTTTGCTGAAGAACTCAGAAAAATAGTCCTCTAAAACCATCATTATCTATGTGGTTAAAGGACAGCTGGTGATCTAGATTCAAGTTTCTGATGCAAGTCAAAAATAATAGCACCACTCTAAACCTGAATATTGGGGTTTTTTTCCCTCCATGAAAATACTACATTGCCACACTTTTGTGACCTTTCCACGTCTGGAAATTTACCTTTATTTTGTCACCACACATGAAAAATTTTTGAACAAGATCTACCATGGTTTGTAATAATTTTTTTGCCTATTCCCAAACTCTAAAATATGATGATGCTCACTTCTGGTTTCTGACATAGTTGTCTGTTTGGATTTATGATCTCTGAAAATGGCATGTGTATCCTTGATAAATGTACTTTGCTTTGTATCATATCTATATTAACTGGAAATGTATGATTGGATTTGGATAGGTCTAGGAAGACAGACTGTGATTTAAGGCAGTCCTCTTTGAATGGCTTTGTATGTACAAATTCCTAATTCAAGAACTAGATGACAACTTTCATCAGTACAGTGCAAAGTTGACTTAAGAATTTTTTCTTTCTCCAAAGAATCAAGGTAAAAAAGTACACAGCCAAGAGCGTCTCTCATATCTGAGCATCACATTTTTTAGTTCATCATCCTTCTTTATTTCATGTCCTTGTCTGCCCAGCTACAATATATTATTCAGCAAGTAATCAGGCTTTTTATCTGTTTTAGACCAAATTCCTTGGATATCCATCTTTTTGCTGCATTTCAGATTCGGACACATTGCTCAGCTTCTGAAAGAGCAATGTAAAGGATGGTGTTCATGCTCTTTTTCATTTATCCCTTGTCATAACAAGATTTGATCAGAGCAATGCTATTGACAACAGGAACCAGAATGAGGTCTCCTCTGTCTCTTAAGATTTGTTGAGTATTTACAGTACATTCCACCAGAAAAACTGTGGCCAAGGTACAAATTCAAACAGATGTCACAACGGGATATAATAATAAGAGAAACAAGCCAGTCATAAGTGCAGTGGCAGGCATGGATGGACCTGGCTCTGCCTGTGCTTATCTTTGGAGCAGAAGTGTGGTAAGCCACATCCCATAAGCTGACAGGAGAAGAGTCAGGAGGAGCCCAGAGGCACACAGCACATTCACCTATAAGCCCTTCCCAGAGTCCTGATACTTGAGATTTCTGTTGGTTTGGGAGCCCCTCCAACACACTTTAAGTGACTGGGTAAGTATGTTTTTCAAAAGCCATTGAGGCTCCACTGGCAGTTTCTGGGAGTAAAACTACTGAATCTGTTGCGACAACAGTTTGTGAAAGGCCCACAACAGCTTTGATACACACATCACCTAAGAAAGTGAAGTTTTCCACTAGTTTTCTAGTCATTAATCCTTTTTTTCTGCTGTTGGGCACATTCTTGTGATGCTCAAAATTTACATAATTCTCAAAAGAGAGTAAGCAGTAGAAAGCATGAAAAAATCTTTGAAATCATATAATTTTTGCCACAGGCCATTGACAGATAGCATTTCAGTAATTCCAGGTTGAACATTTTCTTTCCTGATCTGTTTTATCCAAATGTGCTAGCAGTTTGAAGTAAAATGATTTCTCATGTTAAGAAGGCTGAAGAGCCAGAGATCAGCACCCAAACCCAAATGCAAACACTTGAAACAACTAGGGAGTGCCTACTCCTTCCTCTGGCCACAAGACCCTTGATTTCTATCATGCACCAGGGCACAGTCTCCAAATGAAGAGCAGAGTTATGCTTCTGCTTGTTTCATTTCCAGTTCCAGTGCCACATCAGGTCCATTCATACTGGCAGCCTAGTGCTGAACATCCTTTTCTGGGAAGTAAGAGCTCTGAATTTTAGTCCCACTGTCTTCTCAATGCAAATTCTAGCCTAAGGCAGAGGATTACTGCAACCACTTCTAACAGGCATGTTTCAAAATAGAGTGTCATCTCAAACTACACTTTTAGAAGGTTCAGTCCTATATAAGGCTGAGGAATGGTTAGTGCATGGATTTCAAATGTAGTTAGGTATGAGCTTGGCTCAGCTCCATCAGGGTTGCAGCAGTCATCTGTTAAATGGAGGTAACTTTCCCATTTTAGACACCTCAGACCCTTTAGCAAAATTTTATTATGTTTTCACAGTACTCATTGCAGATGCATGCAAGTTTAATTGAAATACCAGGCTGAGTTTCAGGGGACTTTTATTCTGACTCCAGTGTTTGAACACAGGTTGCATAGCAGAGCTTCCACTGGGCAACCAGTTGTGGGCTTTTTAAACTGGGTTTAAAGTGTCAGTTTTCTTCCACTTTCTTCCCCATCTTCCTTCCCACAAAACTCATGCTATGGGATTTGGAGGTAGAAATGCTGGATGATCAAGTCTTGTAATTCCTCATGTTAGGCAGAGACTTAGAAAAGTGAGCATAACTTCAGGTGGCTTTGTACTACTTATTTTATGCATTTTTTAAACACTACAAGTTTTAACAGCATAAAAAGCACATATTTGACTTAGATGATGCTTCATAACCTTCCTCTATACTCCCCTTTCCCCTTCATGCCTTCCCATTTCAGTCTATCCTTCTCCTTTACTGTTGATTTTGAAACATTTACTCTGTGAGACTATCTCTCAGTATTAATGTCTGGGAGGAAGGATGACTGTGACTAATGTCACATGTAAAAATGCAGAAAGCTGAATTTTGCTCTTATCAATAGCAGAGCTGGATGTCTGTGAGGAAACACTTCAGATTCTTCATCTGGCAAAGAAATTTATTCCTATATTTCATAACATATGTGTGATTTGACATATGTACACAAAAGGCTTGTAGTTGTGTTGAATTATTTTTACTAATATTTCCTGTTAGTAAATTCAATTGTGAAAACAAGGTCTTTTTGTTTCTATTTCAGCTGCAGTGAAAAAAGAGGTGGAGAAGAAAGGTAAAACACTGTTTTCCCTTGACTGAAGCATCTTTCAGGTGGTGACCACTGTGAGAAATATTTCTGTTGTTCAGTGATACAGTTGCGATGACATATACCATTGCAATGACATACACCACCTCATGTGTTACCATCAGCCAGCTTTATCCACTCCTACTGTGATAACACAGTTGTCATTTCCAGTATTGTTAGCTCCTTTTTAAAACAGGCCAACGCAGCCCAGTATCAGACACTTCATCATTCTGACTGGGAGGAAAATGAAAGGCCTTTGTTATCACATTAGGATTTGTCAAAGAGAACAAAACTTGCAGCACACCATGCATGCTGACCTGGCTGTTTGCTCTTTGCAGAAGCTGCTCTTCTAGGCACATTTAATTTCCTCTTTTCAGATATATATAGAGCATGCATTAACCTTTGCTAAAGTTGTTGTTTGATATTTTAACAGATTGGTGGAAAAGTTTGCCCAAAATCAGTGCCTAAAACATTAATTCTTACACTTAAAGATAAATAAAATATATTTATCAGACCCTAAATATCTATTTATAATGTTGTATTTCAAAATAAGATTTGCTGAGTTTAAACATTTTTTAAAAATTTATTCTTTGATTCAAACAGCAAAAATAATGAAATATTAGCACTGAGGTGATAGGGTTTTTTTAATATGTTCAACTTTATTGATTTTGTGTTTATAAGTCATGTCTTGCTCATTAAACTGGGCAATGAGAACATTTTCAGAACATCTCCGTAGATTTCATCAGATTATTTGAGGCTTCTTATTGATTTAGTGAGAACAAAATAAAAATTGATCTTTATTACTGTAGTTTACCAATGGGGGTTGGGATTTTTTTTTGGCAGGAGAGGTGTCTAGCTATTTCAAAAGCATTTGTAACTTCCGTGATTCACGTAACTGAACAATGGAGCTTTACTGTCTATACATGAAGATATTTTCAATCCTGCTAATTTATTATTTTTTCTGTTAGCCCTACACAGAGCTGTTAACTGAACTGGAAAAAAATATATAGTCTCAACTGTTTTATCAGCTCACGAGTGAAATCTTGGCTGTGTTTATGTTAGTGGCAAAGCTCCCATTCACTCCACTGAAGCCAAAATTTCACCTCATGCCTTTAACAGAATAATGAAATTAATTTTGGCTATCAAAAGCAACCATGGTTAATAGGTATCATGCAGGATGTTTTGTCCAAAGATTAATTTGCAACAACTGAGGCATGAAAGGTAACATGAAGCAGGGAGAAACAGAAAACTGGCAGCTACACTTACAACCACTGGTTTTCAGACATCAAAATGCCTGCTGTGTTCAAAACATGGACATCCTTAATGGAAAAAAAAGAGTGAGGTAATCATTAAGGGTGCTACTTCTGTCAGTCTTGCTTGTTTACCAACAAGTATGTGTATGATATTTTCAAGCACATGACTCGGGACAGATAGTATCTCACCTTCTGGTTACCACCAATCTACTTCACAGAAACATGGAGGTGTGAACTCAAAGTCAGCTTTAGTCATTCTTCTGATATCATCACTTTATTTATTTTTGGACTAAACCTCCCCTTGGTTTTCCAAGATCATAACCAACATTGTCAGCAAGGAAGGTAGTGATTCGAGTGTAAAAAATGCTAGTCCGATGAAATTTTCAGTAACTAAGGAAAAGCGGTTTAGCGATGTTCCTGTTTTCAGTAAATAGGCACCAAACTGGACAACTGAAGAGAAGCAATAAGGCCTCTTCCAAAAAACCCATCATGCAGTGCTTCGTCTTTCTCATCAAGCTTCCCTCTCTCTGCAGGCCCCACGTGGAAAATATTGCATGTTACTAGCTAACTCCTAATATGATTAGGTTTTATTTATTTCTGCTTCTTCAGTTATCACAAGAAATTGCTCCAGGCTGCATGTGTATTCCTCTGACTGGCAATTAAAAAGGCTAATGTTTGCTGGTTTTGCTTAAGGATACAGTATTTTTTTTGCAGCTGCAAAAATAGTAGAAGTAGCCAGACAGTGCTCTAAATTGACCGGCTCATTATCCAAAATATATTGTGGTAGCAGCATGCACAGTTCAAATAGCACTTTACCATTTCTCATGCGAATCATGCAGCACATAGGCACTGTACTCTACATGAAGCTTTCTCCAATTATTCTTTCTTATTCAAATACACATCCCTCATCTAGAAAAACAAGAATAATGAGCAATACAGACTGACAAGCCATCATAAAAAGAGAAGATGGAATGACGCATTCTGTCGATGGTACATTCTGTGCATAGCATAAATCAGACATGAAGGAGTTTGAAAGAGGCAGAAAAGAACAAAATTAAGATGGAGAAAGCTTATGTTTTTCACTGATTTCTGCAAATATGAATGATATTAACAGGAACATTAAGGCACAATTTATGCATGAAATTTAGGCATTCACTACTTCTATTTGAAAGGTTAGGTCCCTAAGATATTGTGACCAAAGTCCTAGAAAATAATCAACTTTAGCTTCCAGCATCATCTTATGCCTTCTTTCAATGTGTGTGGGATAGAGGAGCTGTCATAGAAATGTGTAAAAGTTGTCAGTTCTGAAAGGGCAAGAGGTAGCAACCCTGTGCATGAGGAAGGCACTTCCTAAATTTCCCAAGAGCAAATCTGGCTGTCAGAACACAAAAACTTCTAACACTTACTCATAATTCAAAGCACTCCGAGCAAGGATTCAAGTGAATTAATATAGACCTAGGTATTGGTGAAGTGATGAAAATCCCATCAAGTTCAGGGCATGTCCAGGAAACAATAATCAGAGCCATAACACTCTTCAATATTGCTGCATTTCTGCTGTAATATTTCAGTATTTTTTTCAAGTTTAATTGCCCTTTTTAAAGGAAAGGAATGCTAATTATTTTTGTTCATATAATCTAAAACTTTTTTTATATTTCAAAAATACTTTATAATTACAGAGAGTTCCAAAAATGCTTTGTGTGGAATGGGGCCAGATTAAAGAAAATCTCAAAGTTTCCTAGTTCTGCATAAAATAGAATTTCTTATTTCATTCAGTTCATAGCTCTCATACCCTATTTTTTTCTGACTAAAGAGGACATGGACTGATTTCAGAATATCAAGCAAGCAACCTTAATAATTCTAGTAAGTTCTTTCTCCAAATCAGTGTCAAGAAATCTTGTCTGAAGATTCATTACATCTGTGGTTCTAGTGAACCCAAACAGGATTTAGCCATCACATAATCCCTGTGGGCTACACATTCACATGCCTACACATAAGAGCACTCTCATTGTTTAAAGTGAATCATGAACCTCAGCTGGCAGGAAGCTGGTTTCTCCAGAGTCCCTAGGTCTAATGAACAAGACAAAGAGAGTAAAGTCTGTCTTGCTTCTGAAAGCAAGTTAGAGTGCACATGTAATTCAAGACTTCTGGGAGTCTCATGTCCTATATAGACTGCCTACAGTTAGATATTATGAATATTTGTAAGCTAGTGAAATGCAGAAGCTAGTTGCCTGTCAATAACATCACTCCCATTCTGATTCTCAGCATTATCACACTGACAGCTTGCTCTTAAATTCATTTAATAGTTTTTAGAAAGCAAAAAAAAAATAAATTCATTTGACAAGTTTCATCAAAATAAAGTGTACAGAATCACATTTTTGCCCCTTTCCCAACAAGCACATCATGATGTAAAAAAAAAAATGCATATAATCTGAGTGCGTCTAATATCAAACAAAAGTGAGAAATGGGCAAGATATGTACATTCAAGCTCCAACCTATGTATTTTTGTCAATCCAGTAAAGAACAATTTCTCTCAATTACTCCTTGCAATGGCACCCTATCCATGGCTTGGAAACGGCCACTCTGCATATAAAGTGTGGTATAAACTGGCCAAGACACAGAAGCATCCCTTCTCTATATATATACAATTCACAATGCTTTCCAAACTGAAAAAAAAATTTAAAAATGTGCAGTAGTGCATTTCAGAACTGCTTAGCTTTGGAGTTGACCAGAAAAATTGGAAGTCAGCCATCTTATTTATAAAGCAAATGGTCATGGCAGCATGGGGTTCCTGCTCAGCTGCAGATGCCACTGGTAAAACATGGACCACAGCTTCTTTATGTATTTTTCCAACATGTGTCAAAGGATAAGAAAGTGGATTACCTAATTTTATAACTGCAAAGTGCATTGCACAACTCCCTAATGGAATCTGTAGTCTTAGAGAGAAAAGGTAGCCAAAACCAAAACAGTAGAAATACTTTCAAAAACATTTTTTAAGATATTGTCAGAAATTCTGTATTACGTATGAGAAAATAGTAAAACCAGCTACATGCTACTATGCTGTTGAAGCAAGCAGTGATATTTTGACTAGCTGAAGGTAGGCATCTCTCTCAAGAGGTAAAAAAGCATTGAAGTAGCCACAAGATGGAGCCCAAAGGATCTTCCAGCCAGTAGTTAGCATTGCCTTCCTGCATCAGATTAAGAACTAAATAATGTGAGTTTACTCAATAACACTTTACAGGAATCTTAAACTACAGACAAGGTGTTCTTCTATGTAAATCCACTCCTAACTAAAGATATTTTTAATTTAATAGATTACTATCCACACACTAGTAAGCTTTGACTTCCCAGGGTGATGGAAGAAACCCCCATCATTTTCAAGGAATACTGAAGAACAGAGAATTTACATGAAATATGGAAAATTATCTAGGAATTCTACATCAGTTAGATGAAATTTCCTTGGCCTCTGTTTACCTTGTCTCAGCTATCTTGAGGGTATAAACAATTAAGGTCCATTTTACAGGGTTATGTGAGTCAATGATATGCACAACCTCTGTTAAGTGATGGACTGATCTTGAAGGGCCAGGTTCATGCAATTTCCATGTTGCAGATATTTCAGATTGAATAGAGCATGACCAGAAAACACCCTCCAAAGTATCCACTCAATATAAGCAGAAAGCAGACAGGGGAATGACTGCCATGAGCTCATGAGTTTTCACCGAATTCATAAATTTTAAGAACCTTTTTAGATCATTAGATTAATTTAATCATTAAGAAACTTTAACTCATGCAAATTTAGGTGTCTAAAGTTAGTCTTCTACGTTGAAGCTATTCATCCTAGTCTCAGTTTAGAGCTTATGGAGAGAAATAAGCATCTGCAGAGAGTGTTTAATCTGTCTTCTATATCTGTCAGTATCTAATTACTTGCCCCCTGGAGATACTTATATTTCTCACTTGATTATAACATGGAACATAGTTTAGGTCTAGTAACAGAACAGAAAACAAACGCCAGTGAACATCAGGGTAGTTTCTTGTTAATTATTTTAGCAACCTTCCCTCTCTCTTAAGAATC
The DNA here is from genome assembly GCF_000695815.1 of Acanthisitta chloris. NCBI lineage: Eukaryota > Metazoa > Chordata > Aves > Passeriformes > Acanthisittidae > Acanthisitta > Acanthisitta chloris. The sequence goes on from NW_008649830.1 coordinate 24,446, forward strand.
TGCCATTGAAAGAGAAGAAAAGTGAGAAGGAACCAGTCATTTATAAATCTTAATAGCTGGTTGAATATGCACTGCCATTGTACTTTGTTGGAGGATTAATGCAAATATTTAATGTAGAAATTTTAGCATTAAGCTGCAAGTTCCATGTTTATCTCATTTTCACTGTACTCTTATATAAGGCACTTAAAATCAATGATGCTAACTTGAATTGATGTTTTTAAAAGAATGTCCACAATTTTATTCTCAATACAATTTAACCTAAACCTGGACATTGGTTACAACTTTGTAATGTATTCAAGGTAAAATTGAGCTTATACTTTTTTATGTCTTATGTAACAACAAACCTGCAAAACTATTCATATTGATAGACCTGGCAGAGCATTTCAATTGCAGCTGTGATTACAACTTGTGTTAATCATTCTTCCTTGCCTTAAAGTACAATAGGAATTTATTCAGCGTCTGCCATCAAAAATGGAGCCAGTTAAACTACTGTTTTAATGATTATGAAACAGATGTGGTTTCTGAAGAAAAAGTGCTCTGTGTAATTGGTGGCCTGTGTCATTACTATAAGTTAGATATAATGAGCGTATATTGTCATCATGGCAGCAACACTCACACCTGTCAATCAGCATAATATGCTTAAACACCTGGATATCCATACAACACGTGGTTAATTGGCTAAAATTTTCCCCATGGGAGAAGCTATTACTTTATTGCTCTGCACATAGATGTCTGCAAATGAATACTCAGAAGTATGCTATTCAGATGCTGTTCCAGAATGAACTGTTCTTCTGGTGCTAATTTACTTCTTTTTTTTTATCTATGCAGACACCGTTTGCAGAAATGTGCTCTTACAAAGTTGTAATTAAAGCAAAAACAGTGATCATCAGCATTTCATGAGGAATGAAGATGGCTCAGGATGTTATGCCTCTAGAAGTTAGTCATTAGCCCTCTGCTTTAATCACCATGTTAATTTGGGTAGCACACTGTGAAAAGTCCATCTTTTCAAATGCTAATTATTTTTTATTGTTCTCCACTCCTAATATCAACTAATCTCAACTCCTCCAAAATTCTTCTTTTCTAGATTTTCATGTTCATCTTATTCGTATCTAATTGATGATTATTTCATTTTTATTTAATAACATATGTAAATCTATTTTCAGCCATTATTACACTTTTGCAAATTCAGTTGTAGACAAGAAGGAACTCAACAAACGAGTTCATATGCAAAGGAATCTGAATTAGTATGGCAGCTTTTACTAATAACAGGCATTATGAAATAGACCAAAGATTCAATGATGTTGAATGATATAAACATCAGCAAGAGATGCTCCTTTTGTCTCCAATTGTTTATATAGAGTGATGAACAACACTTTTGCATAAACTAAAGTAAATACTCTGAAAAATCACTCTAACATCCTACACACTGCAGTCTGCCCAATTTCACTCAGTTACCCTTGTGAGCGAATAATTTTGTGTTGCAATAAAGCACACCAGAGCTTGCATATGTTTTGCTTTAGCTATTTTTAAATGTAAAATGGATATATCTAAAAGCGAAAGTTTGTAAAGCATACTGTCTCTCATCTGTATATTCCCATCCCATAATTTCAAGGAAGAGCACATGAAAACGTCAGAAGCTGAGGATGATATTGAGAGGAAGCTCTTCAGGTCTTTCACCACATGTGCCTAAAGATGAAATGCATTAATGCACCAGATGTACCTCATCTACATTTGACTGAAATTTTATTCTTTACAGCTCCATCGATGGAATATCTGTCCTCCTGGGATTTTAGAGACTTAGAGTACCTTAAAGACATTAGCTTTCAGTGCTATCATGCAAAACTGCTGTTTCAACAAGACTTATATTTCCCAGTGCATTTCTATTGTTTAAGTGACAAACTGGGAAACAGAGAAAGACTGGGATCATTGCCAATGATCCCTAAAGGCATACATCTCAGACTGAATTTGAAGATATTCCTCTCATTAAAAACAATTTTTCAATGTTGGAAATGTTTGTACTTCTTTGCTACTTCTGCTATATATACACCATGCTAAAATTTATCCCCTCCTTTCTCTGAACTACTTTTTGGTTTTCCCAGTTATATAAAGTATTCTTGAACTGCCAGTTAAAAATAAGTCATAAAAAACAAGTTGTTCTAGACAACAACAGCAAAATCCCCTGAAACCAAGAGTCAGCTCATTTTTCACTATGCAGCCTCAAGGTATAAGGCAAACCAAACAGCAAGGACACAAACATACTAACTGTATGAAGCCACATAGATATCTTGGGCCAGACTGCTCTGGTAATGGAAATAAGGGAGAAAGGACTGTGAGAGTAGCTTAACAGTGGTTTTTTTTGTGAAAAGCAGCAATAGAAAAATTGATTTGTTTCAAGTGAATACACTGCAGGTTCTAATATCAGTGGTTAGTTATGAATGATAATAGCAAACCAAGTAATTTTAAGAGAGTTTGTCTTAACCATTTACCCTATTATCATCTTTAGTCAGTAGGGCCCTGCTGAAAGTGGCCCAAGGAATCAGCTGCACAGAGCCAGATGAGCACTCCCTGACCACGAATAAGAGTGAGAACATTAGGTGGAAGTTCAAGCTCTATGTATCCTTGCAAACCTTCCAGACAGCCACAGTGTGTTTCATACTTGTCATCTTAATGTGGGATAATACTTCCTTAATGTGTAGAAACCTGGGCAAATATCCTGGAAAATCATAGGTTTAAAGTAAAGCTGCACAGAGCCAGATGAGCACTCCCTGACCACGAATAAGAGTGAGAACATTAGGTGGAAGTTCAAGCTCTATGTATCCTTGCAAACCTTCCAGACAGCCACAGTGTGTTTCATACTTGTCATCTTAATGTGGGATAATACTTCCTTAATGTGTAGAAACCTGGGCAAATATCCTGGAAAATCATAGGTTTAAAGTAAACCAGAAATGTAAAATGAAAGTTGTAGGGAATTTAGAGACCCTTTAAGGACAAGGCTTGCACAGCATGCATTGTAATTTAAACATACACCAGCTTCCCCTATTGATGCTGCCACCACACTCTTCTTGCTTTCTTTACGTTGATGCAGCCAGAGCATAACTATTGGCAATACACTGTCAAGGTCATTTTTTAACATAGAGCAGAGGTCAGGGTGAGGAATCTTGCTGCACCTAATCTGTTTTGTGAGTCCTTTTTTTTGACATCTGCTCATTAGACTTTTTTTTTCTGTAGTCTGTCTGCCAGCTGCTCAGCTAGCCAGCAGGACTTGAGCAGGACTCAGACAGATATGAGAGATCAGGTCTGCTGATCTAGAAAACTTGTGAAAATATTTGACTTCTCCTTTGAATGACAAAGAGTACATACAATAACATCACAAAGGTGGGGAGATGCTCCTCAATGGAGAGATAAGTCCTAATATTCCCTTCTTTTTTCTGAACTTTTTATCACCTGAGACATTTTGAATTGGCCCAATGTATGGAATATATTTTATTCTGTTTGACTTCTTTATAATACAGTTGCTTCACTGTCTTAAAAACTTTGCACAGACTAGAACAAATCTATTTTGTTCCACCTTAAATAAAAAGTGCATTGATGATTAGGCAGAATGACAGTTCTTGAAACTTAAATTTTGAAGGAGGATTGTCCAGTTGGTTGTCTAAAGGCCAAATTGTTAATTTGTCTGGAGTTCATTTTCAGGGAGAATGAACTCATTTTGAATATGGAAATCAAAGATTCATCCTTCATCATGATGGAAGGTATACTTCTCAAATCTTCAGAATTCCATGAAAAGATTCCTGTTGATCTTGATCTCTCTTTTGGCTTGTAATGTTGCTACAGATTAACCTTATGAGTGTGTGTGTGTTCATTTAAAGCCCAGTCCAAAACCTGCTGAAGAATCTTTCTGTTCTCTTTAATGAGAGATAAACCAGGCTCTCATGTTCCTTAATGGAAAGTAACTTTCTTATTTATAATACATGTGTAACTATCCAATTAGAAATAATTTCCTCAGCTACAGCATGTATTGTTATTCTTTTATTCTTCACTAAAACAAATAGTTCTGGCATTGCTTTCCTTTCCTGCATGATGTATTATTTTCTTACACAGTGTTCACACTCACAAATTTATTTGCTCTCTGAATGGCATATGACTGTTACCCAGATGGAAAATAGACATGTTATAATCAAAAAGCACATTCTGCTTTTAGCCTCACCAATTTATGGTTTAATAAAACAGAGGATTTCTTTTCTGAATGCATACCAGAATCTAATTTACAAAAACATGCTGCATATAATTAATACCCTTCCGGCATTAGGAATATCAAGCTAGAGTCAAAGAAAATGTCAAGTGATGTGAAAACCAGTAAGATAGCTACAGAGTCCAGTTCCCAATTTTAATTTAGAATGGCAGAAAAATTTAAAAAAAGTTTTTGCTGATGCTAGAACCAGATAGTTCAGATTTTATGCAGTTTCAAGTATTTCATCAAAGATCAATCTGTTTTCATTAGATTCAAATCTGACACTCTTCCTCCTGTAATATAGGTTGTGTTAAATAAATGAATCAAATTTTCTAACATTGTGTATAATAGCCACTTATTCACCCTACAGGTAGTGCTGTTAGTAACATCAAACTATTTGAGGCGAGACCAAGATTTCAGCTAACCTGACACCCTCTCTCCACCAGTGGCCAAGACAGCAAATGTTGGCTTGCACTTTCAGAGCAAGACAGTACATGAAGTGAAAGACAGCAGCAGAAAATAGCCTTTAATTTCTCACCCTTTTAGTTAAATAACATATAATATATCATTAAACACATTACAAAGTCTGACTAGGTCATTGACATTTAGCTCTTATCATCTTGTCGTTTTTGCTAAGACTAAAAATCAGGTTGTGCATGTTATAGACAATGGTGATACTGTAATAATGAAACTAAGTGTCTTGGGATTTCGTTTTTTAGCTTTCTGCTTACTATATAAGTAATTTGAATTGCATTTTTTTTATTAAATAATATGATACACAAGAAGGATAGCATTAATATTGAATGGACTGGTGTTTAGGGTGTTTAGGCAAAACAAGTGATCCTAAATTTACGAGGTTATCTCACACACAGAAAGATAACAAATGTGGCTTTGTCATAGGACCCTTGTTTTTCTGCTGTTTTTTATTTCTGATTCCTCAATTAGGAGCAAACATATACACTTAATTTGGCTCTATTACCCAAAAAAATATTCTGGTTTTTTTTTTTTTTTACTTTGGTCTGCACACTTTCTCCAGTTGCTGTCTCCTTAAATACACAACCACTTGGATTAAATAGAGGCTGCTGCACCTCTCTGTGGGATTATGCTCTTTCACACACAGCAGACACGCAGGTGGTAGAGCCTTTATTCTCTTAAAAACAACAGCTGCCTTGCAAAAGTCAAGAAGAAAAATCCACGTGAGGGACTAGGTCTTGATATTTCACTTCCTTCTGGGAAAAAAAAAAGGAAAATGAAATGGCACAAAGTTTAGGAGTTGCAGCACTAAAATCCTTTTGTTTAGAAGTGCCCTAATTACGTTAATTGCATTTTCAAATATATCTTTCTGCTTCTTGGAGTATCACTGAATACATCTGAAATTCATTGGGCTCACTTAGCCAGGTGTAATTGTCAGGGACTAAATGAAGAATATAGGGAGCCTGTGTTCTTTAACTAAGATGCATGTCTGGGGTCAGCAGTGTAAAACAGTGCTAACTGTTCCACATTTCAATATAGATTTCACTGAACTCTTATGTGTCTAAAATGTCATAAATAAATGCATTACATGCTGCATTGCAGTCACAATAATATTAAAATATGCCTTTTTTGTTTACTTTTAGCTACCTCAGAGAAACCTCATGAACACAGTAAGTATCAAGGTGGTAAAGAGTATTGCTGCTTCAGCCTTTAGGAGGAAGGTATTCCTTGATGTTGTCTAAGTTTTAGCGGCTTAAGATGGGATTCATCAACACAAACTCACACAAAATTTTGACTTATGAAACTGGTTTTCAAAGACTCTCTCCATAATGCAGGACCAAGTGTGTTCACAGGTCCCAGTTTGCTTGGAAACCATTTTCCAGTTCAGGCTAAGATAAGATCCACCTGTGCTTTCTGCCTTCATGGCAGCTTTGCACTCAGAAAAAATCAAAGGGGACACAAGTGAGACAGGGTCTGTGCAAATCTCTGGTCAGGCCTCTGATCCAAGCATTAGAGAAATCTATCTCTTGGTATGCTGCAACCTTTGCCTGTTGCACAATTTAAAAATAGGTGTTATAAATCAGAATTGAACATTTTTTTAACATTCCTATGAAACGCTAACACTTTCTTTTTTTCTGTCTCATACTGTTGGATTTTGGATATCACACTGTTTTTAAATAGCATAAAATTGCATACAGCTTATATTTTAATACAATATGATCATTATTGTTACTGCTTTGCAATATATATATGAGATTCCTATACTAGCTGCTGTGAATAAAATTAACAATATCCTGGCCAAATCTAGGACACAGAGAAACATGGAAAGCTATTTTTTTTTTATTTATGCAGAATACTGAATATTTATTTGCCATTCTATATGAGAACATCCCACTTCTGTTGTAATAAAATACTTTCACGATTTCTATATTAAACATCAAGGAGATGTTTTCTACAGAGAACATTGGTGAAAGCAATCAAAATTAATTGTAGAAGCATTTAGGAATTTTCAAAATTCTATGATATTTCTAAAAAATGCCACAGAAAATAATTATGTGATTTCTTAAGCCACATTAAACATAAAAACCCCCATGTCTTTTCATTATTATTCTTTTTTAGGGAAAAAATAACTAAATATCTTTTCTTGAGAAATGTGTTTATCAAAAAATTCTTCTCAAGTGTAGTGTGAATATATATCATCTTTGAAAATCATAACGAGTATCTTTTGTTTATAAAATCTTCTGAAAATTAAAAATCCTCCTAATGTAGGGTTCTTATTTGCAGAGCATGAACGCAGTAAACATGAAAAAACTGTCTCTCAGACTAAGCCAGGTAGGTTCGCTAATTTAATCTCCAGTTACTCCCGGCTCCACTTAATAAGGATATATATGGTTTGCAAAACTTGGAGATTTCCTTGAGCTAGGCACAATTTTTTTGCTTTGTATCATTGGTTTTTTCAGAGTTTGAGAGAGGAACAAAAATGAGGATGAAATTTAACTGAAAGGATTCAGCTTTCACAGTTTTGCACAGTTCTTATACCTCTTTTCTCATCGGTGCAGTACAGCTTATAAACCATTAGCAAAACTCATTTTCCAGAGTTTGAGGAAGAAGTTCTCTACTGCCCTCCAGCACATCAAAGAAGAATACTGGGAATTAACCCATCTCAACCTTTTCAGTAAACCAATTATTACATAGAGTGAGTTTAGTTCCTTTCAATACTACTGTTCTCAATTGGAAGTAGAGAGGAAAAAATCACTTGTGCACCAGATTCCCTTACCAAAGGTCCCAAAGCCTTGAAATCTTTTCTAATTGACCTTAAACTACATGTTGCCATCTCATCCATATAGTGGCAGAAAAATAAATTTCCTTGGTGAGGCATTTGCATGTAATAAACCAGAACTTACTCTAGTATAGTACAGTACATTCCAGACTCAAGCCCTCAGAATTTAAATGCTTGAAGGAAAAAAAAAGAAAAAAGGAAATAATAAGACTTGCTATATTTCCTCTAGCATAAAATATCTATTCTCAGGTGATTAATGGTTGCTTTGGAGATCAGTGGCTGTTTTGAGTTTCAGTTGATGACTGGAAGTATTAGTCTGCAAGCACTAGTGTTCCTGCCTGCTGTGTGCCAATGAGTGCTCTTGAGTTAGCAGCTTGAATTATAAAAGGTTCGTTCTGTACAAAGTAGTGGCCTCTTTTTCCACCTTGTTTCAGAGCAGCTTCAAACCATTATTATTCCTGTGCCTCCTGTCATCGGACTTAGAAGAATCACATGACTGAGAAACTAGAGGATTTCAGAAAATATATTGATCCTGTAGGG
>NW_008649830.1:32511-62407 GCF_000695815.1 Acanthisitta chloris
TTGTATGTCGGTGAAAGCAAGTAAAGCAAGATGATTCATTCCTGATAAAATTCTGCTGAAACTGCCTTCAATACACAGAGAGATGTTTATGGCTTTATATTTTTTCATTTCAATTAGATACATCAGAGAAAAAGTTAATATTAATGCTTGTAGTACTGCAAAACTGAAGTAGTGCAGCGGAAAGAAATTATCTCCAATGAAAGATTTCAGAGCTTTAAACTTCGGGGTTACTCAAAGTCAAAACAAAATCAGATTTTATTTTCAGTTCCACTAAATTTATTTTGGATTTTTTGTAGCCTTACTAGGTCATTGAAATTGGTTAATTTTTATTTGTCAGACTCCCCATGATACAGTAAACAAATTAGAAAAATTAGAAATATGACTTCTGCTCTTGGCAAAATAATATGTGTTATCCTAATCATAGTTTTTTTCACAGTATTTCTTCATACTGAATCTGGTGAACAGAATGATTTTGCGAAGCTTCCTCATATCTTGAAATGTATTCCCTTTTAGAGACTGTTCTCTTTATGTCTGGATAATCTACTCCTTCAGTTTTCTTTCTGGTTACAACCAATGGCTGGAAACTCAGAGAAAAAGACAGTCACCACCTGGAGGTCTGCCAGGGAACACATCAGGCTGCTCTCCACTGGAATCAACAGATCAATATTTGCTGTGTGATTAGGTTGTAGGTGAATGAATACCAAAGAATTACTGTATTTATTCCCAGATGAATGCAAATCCACAGGCTTGCTCAACACACTCTGTTTTCGAGAATAAATTCATTTTGAGAAGAAATACCTCCCCTACTTTTAAATGGATCAGTTATGCCATCCACTCATAGATTTATTTCCTTACTTATTTCCTCAGAGACTTATTATCCTAGAGTTGCAGAGCAAACATTGCTGTAAATTCTCAACAGAATTAGAAAAAACAAAAATATCTAGTGTTCAAAAGAGTTGGGATAATATTCAAAGAAAGAGAATCCTTTTGATTTTCACTTATTAATCCACTGCATGTTGCAGGGCCTATGTTTAAAGTCAGTATGCTGGGGGTTTTTCTGTATTAGTATACGGAAAGTTTAATACCTCAATCTAAACTAGTGAAATGCACTGGTACATGTTAAAGCTCTTATAGCAGCAGGAAAAAAAGACACTTTCTCTCAACAAGTTTCATCTTCAAGCTACTGGTTGTGCTATAAAAACACTTCCAGCTTCACAGACATCCATAATATGGCAAGGAGATTTTTTTAATTCACTGCTTTCATAAGAAGTTGACAATAACAATAGCTGAGTAAGGGAGGGGGAAAACCCTTTAACTTAATACAAGTCAAGAGAAATTAAATTGCCACCTACCAGATGACAACTGAAAAGCATAGCAATGCAGGGCTATATTTAATTTCCAAATAATAAAAAAGATCAGTAACCATGGAGCTTTATCCTTCCCTTTATTTTCTCCCATCAGTACTGATTTTCTTTCAGAAACATGCCAAACAAATAAAGCCCAAGCCTCAGTTGCTGTGTGTGCCATGTCCATACTTGCATTGCAACTTTTAGGCCTCTTTGTCAACTCTACACCTTTGGGAATCTCAGACAGCCATGTCAAGAAGAAATCAGCACAGAGGAGAAGATAAACCTGATCTCTGCCCGTAGGAAAAAAAAAAAATCTCTGGAAGTTACACTCTAAATTTGAAGGAAATGTCATGGATATTAAGACCACTCAACAGTCTGCTCTTCTAAATACTGTACTATCCACATGCTTAGTCAGAGTGCAGATTAGGGTTTGGCAGTCAAACTTGGAGTTGTGGGTTCCAGAGAAGTATTCCCTACAAAAGAGCAACAGCTCCTGAGATTGACTGTTTGAGGTTATGTATGTACAGTGATGGGTAAATCAAAGTTTAATATCCACAGATGGTTCTTAGCCACCCATGCCTTTTCCAATGCCTCTCTCTATCATCTCTTTTAAGAACAAGTTTGACTGCCAGACTGGAAATGTTGGTCATATTCAGGAGCCAAGCAACTTTGTGCATGCACAGACAGATTACACGTGAGGGTTTCTTGACAAATAATACTCAGATGAGTATTATTCTCATCTTCAGGGGGAAAGACATACCTGCCCAACCTGACCTCCACCCAGCCATTGTCAGCTTCAATCTGATGTCATGCAGAGTTCTTGGGGAAAAGGAAGGGGCCAGAGGCATGAGGCTGCAAGCTTTTTCCACCAGCAAGAGGAAGGGGAAATACAGTTTGAATGTGTCCTAAATATATTTAAGATTAATTTAGTGATTTATGTGAACATTGAAAGGTAGGGATTAGGGAAGGTCTGAATGCAGTTATGGCAAAAGAAATAAAATGGAGTAGACCTATAAAAAGATCAGGTAGGCTGAAATTTAAATCAACCAGACTGGGTGAAGTAGAAATCTAAACATAAACATCCCAATTTCCAGCTGACTGAGCCACTGGGCAGGTAAGAAAAACCCCAACTGATTAGGAAGTGTAGTCTATTCCTCTGCCTGAAGCTTTATCCACCAGCTTACTTGGAGGAGAAGCATCTCAGGTCTGGTGGCTGATGTCAACACGGGTCCATGTCGTCTGAGCACTGTGCTGAGCAAAACCACAAGCAACTCAAGAGCATGTGAACTTGGACAACTTTTCTCATGAGATTAGCAGAAGTTTAGGACTGCTCTAAGGTCTTATGACAGATATCCAGTTGAGTCTAGGTAAGCTTGTCCAGTAGCAGGTGGTGTGAACTGGCATTCAGACTGTCCCATGTGGATGTGCCTCTGCGAGTTACCATGTGCTTAGGGGTCTCTGTACCTTTCTCATCTTCAGAGTGTAAACACACATACATATGTCCATTCATGTTTGTAGTTAGGCAGTACCCAAGCAGAAGTTCTCAGCATTGTATAATGCCAAACTGTTCAACTTAAGACACTTAGGAAGGTGGTGTTCACAAAGTTATTATAGTTATATTATTAGAATAGTCTCCACCTTAGTGCCTGCCTGAAAGAGACTAAATTGTATGTGGCTGTTTCCTGGTGGCTGAGGCATTAGGCCCAGTCATTTACTTTTTCCATGGAGTATGATCTCAGCATGCAGTCAGAACCCATAATGCATGCCTGTTATTTTACAGTGCTACAATGGGATAGTGATGCTAAAGACATGCATTTATTTTGTCATTGTGAACCATATGCATAATATCACCTATAGAAATATTATTCCAGTTATATGCACCCATGCTAACACGGTGTGATTTTAACGCTGTTTTCACAATGCAGAGGAGAAAATTAAACAGCAAAAGACAACTCCAACTGAGAAGGCAGGTAAGAGTAAGTCATTCTTTTCTGATTTATGGAGGGAGGTATTAAACACTATTCAGCACTCATCTAATTTGTACATTTGCATTGCAATAATTTTTTTACAGTATTTTGAAATATGTAACTGGTAACACTTTCTCAGAGCAAAACCAGCAGTGTGGCAATTGCAGACACCATTCTAAGAACAGTCTTTCCAATGATGAAGACAGTTCAGATCTTCAGCTCTTTATCTGCTTTTTCCAGACCCTCTGCCAGAGCTGGGCTAATGAAGTGGGATATGGCTGTAAATCAGATCTCTGAAATGATCCCAAATACGTGGATGAACCATGAGTTGGATTAGAAATTTGTATCAATGTTAACTTGTAAATTTTCAGAGTATTACCCTTTGGGCTTGAAGCAGGCAACTTCAAATGGTGGGAAAATCATCCAACTTTTCTTTAGCAAACATTTAATTTTCTGAATTAGCCTCTGCAGATGGCTAGTGATCTCCTGACTAAATGTGTAGACAAGTGTGTTCTTGATATTGCAGATCTGATGGATCCTAACAAAAAATTCCAATCATCTGTTGACTGCTCTGGAGTTACTTCTGCTTTACACTGTTACACAGGGAGAAATAATCCTGGAATGCATAAATATGTTCCTGTGCTAAATGAAGGAATATTGTATTATTTTGGCAGGAGATGATAGCTAGTGGAAGTTGCAAAAGTCTAAACATGTTAGCCTACCTGCACTTGAGGGGCTTGAACGCTTTGCATCTTTACTAAAGTGAGCAAGTGAGAACTGGCTGCCATAAAATATCTGAAAGTTAAAAAGAAAGCAAAATAGAAAAAATAATGTAATTTCTCTTCTCTTAATATCTAAATGTTACAATTTAACTTCTTTTTTCTTCTATAGTCCAGGCAAAACCAGCAGGTATGTGATTCCTACCTTGATCAGAAAAATTCCTGTAATATATATCTATATGTGTGCCTTTTTTGACTTTTGCATATGGAAACCCTCCCCTAGCAATTTCTAGTTTTACTTAAAATTATAGTATCTTTATCACCATGCCTTTCATTTCTTCCATTTAACATACTGTCTTGTCATCTATATTTAAAAGTCCAGTTGACATAACCAATTGCTACAGTACATGAATCAATTCTATGAGACACAAGTCTTAACAATAACAATAATTTTTTTGAAAATCACTGTTAACAGTTATTAGTTGGGCTGAATAAATACCCCTGTTTAATTAAAAAGAGGTAAAGATATGTTATTTTAACATAACTGCATCCTGAATTATTCTTAGTCAAAAAGAACTCAAGAAAGAGTCCATACCTTAGCACATCACAGAGCCTGTTTGTTGATTTTGATTTTCTATATCTTCAGCATGCAAAGTAAACTTCAAAAATAAAAATAAAAAAATTCAATTAATTCCCCAAATAATTTCATGATCCACAGAAGTCCAGGTATGGGAAATACATCACTCTTCACTGACATAAGTTTTCATTTACACTTCCTAAAACTATTTCTCATTTGAAATTCCCTATCATGTCTTCATCTCAGCATTCTTGACATATATCTTTATCTGAAATCATAGTTACTAGGAGTTCAATTATTCATCTAAGTAGCAGAAAGGCTGAGGCATATTGCTCTTTTTTCAGGGGCCATTCACATTTTCAACACTCTCCACTTTACAGCCCACCTCTGGGTCTTTGTTGCTCAAAAAGAAATTGATTCACAGTCCTATGCAGTGAATAACATTACCTGGGAACAAGGCCAGCAGAGCTGTCCATTGATTCCTCAGCCCTGTTTGCATTGTACAGCTCCTACTATGCTGAGATTTGTGGGGTAGGGTTTCTTCAAAATGAAGGAAAATTGGGGGTGGGGGGTGGGGAGAAGGGCCGAAGAGCTGAGATGTATTTTTAATAGTTAAATATCATTCATTCATATGGAATAATATGTGTTTGAGGATTTTGGAATTCAGCTCAAGTATAATCAAAAACTCAAAGGCTGATAGAATGGTTGCTGAGTTTGCTCTATACTCTCCTTTCAAATAATAAAAGTGGAGAGTAGATACAAATTACATTTCTAAAACTGAGAGGAGACTCTGTTAATTGACTTCTTCCTTAAGATACACATGTAACTCTTAGTAGCGTCAGTAGTAGCTAGGTGTATAGAGCTATGTGCAGTACTACTGAACTTTGCTATTTTGTGGAGAATCCCTCAATGGATAATCTGTTAATAGCTACTCACATGTCTTTCTTTTCAAAATAACAGCATGAAGCAAAAGAAAATGAAAGTTTAATCCTGAAAAATATACGTTCAATCCTTTTTAGTTAAAACAAAACAAAAAAAAATAAACCAAAAAAAGCAATACAAAAAAACCAAACCCATACACAAAAAAACACCTCAAAAAAACCCAACACCAAAACACCCATACAAAATGTAACTTATAAATATTATGGTAATTTTGTTATGCCATTTCTTTTATCTAGGGCATGAAGCAGTCAGACATGAAAAAGTTGTTCCACCTACAAAACCAGGTAAGCACTCCTGTATTTTATGTATACATTACTTTTGAAAACGTTATTTAAAGAAATTCTAAAATACAATTACATATGACAAATGTCAAAATCATGGCCTTGTGATCTATTTTGCGGTATAGAATGGCTTTGACATGCCATACCATAGCTTAGGCAGCACAGTATGCATTTGCAATGCTGGTTGTCTTTTTAAGATGCAGGTACAAAGATACATCTCAAAGGTCAAATTTCTGCTTCTGTAATTCCACTGATGTCAAATAAGTATACCAGCAAAGAATTTGAACTATTTCATGAAATAATGGCTTCATTTTGCTATTTGTTGGTATCTGCCACTTATTTGGACTTCACAGTCTTCCTGTGTAATTAACTTCTCAGGAAGTTCAATTTTCATCCATAGCAATATTACATATCACATTATTCAGATCATGATCTGTCATGATCCATCATCTATGATAAATCTTTCTGCATATCACAGCTCATGCACAGCCTGACTTGTACAAGATAGAGCAAAATTACTGCTGGTGTAGGAAGGTGCATTGCTCAATTTCACTGTGGAGAAACCATCGTCAGTTTAAAAAACATCTGTTTCATCCTTCTTCATGAAAGGAAACAAGTGACGGATTAAAATTCTTATTGTTAGTATTATTCATCCTTAACTCTAGCACAACAATGATCATCTGTAGATGAGAACATCCCTGCTACTATTTCTCATCATTAGATTGTCATTAATTGCTGTGAGATTACTAAAAATTATGTCTTGATATGCAGGAAACATATAAAACAACTAAAGCCATTTCATTATGCTTAACTTGACTGTTCTGACCATTTTCTTTCTGCTTTTTTCTTTCCAGTCAAACTGAAAGACATTGCAAGTACATGACATGTATTGTTTCTAACAGAATATAAACCTTATTTTCAGATGCATGTTGTCTCAATTTGCATTTCTGCAATTTTGTCATGTTAGATAATGCAATTTTCTTGCTTATACTACATATACTCTTGTGCTCCATGTGTTTACTAACATGGTTTATCTTTACACAAATATATTGTTTATCGAAAATAAGAAAATGGCATGTAGCATAACTGTATTAGACAATATTTACTTCTTTTATGATTTGGAAATTACTCATTAATTCACTAAACATGTTGTTGACCTTGTTTAAATACACATTTTTTTCCTATTTTAGTAAGAATTATTTTAAAAAAACAATTACATTAGAGAAAGGAATATTTCCAATTTAGATGAGTTTTAAGGAGGATTCAAGGGGAATTTCTCACATAACAAAAACTTCCACTGAAGTCATTGGATAATGTCCTTGTTAAGGTCAGTAAGAATTCTGAATAGATAAAGACTGGGATTTGTGCTTATGGTGGCAACTGATTGCACTTTGCATACTGCAAATCATAGTCAGGCAAGAATCAGAAGGACAGTGTTTCCACTGCAAGCCTGGGATTGTGAAAATGTTAAACTATGGACCTTCACAGATTAATTAGTTTTAGTTTCTTTAGTATAGAATCTATGTTTTCTTTTTTGCACTGTGCCTGGCACATCAAGACAAAACCATGTGTTATTCTGATGCAAAGTAATCTACAAAGTATATCCAAACCCAAGACCAAGCACGATGAGGCCCCTCTTCCTGCTCTGGGTCAAAATCTGACAACAGGGAAGGCAAACTGATTCCACTAAGCTTCCTAAATCAGTTAGGTGCTTGAAGTTAGAGACCATCTGCAGGAAGACACAGTACTATTCTGAACCCCAGTTCCAAATGGAAAGTGTGAATACTAAGCACCTGAAACGTACTGACACTGAAATATCTCCAGCAATCCCAAACTGCAGTGTTCAGTTTTTAAACTGAATTTCATTGGAAAATTAGTACTTCCTCTGAAGCTATTCATGGGTTTATTTCCATTTTTTACAGTATTTTAAGTAATTTTCCCTCTGTTTTATTCTATTATTCAGAGTTGTCTTGTTATCTGTGGATCTGTTCACATACATTTTATATCTTCTGGGAGACCCATTGATGACACTCACTACTGTTAGGGAACTTTCAGAGATTTAAGTGGCTAATTCCTCATGCTTTCTGCAATAAGGGTCACTTTTACTCAAAATTGCTATCTACTGTGCTTTTTTATCAAGAAATATATTACCCTGGCTTATTGTGAACATATGGAATAGCAAGGATATTTTCCCTTGACCTTTGCAGAGGGATGTTTGTACCACATTCTTGATCTTATATCCTGCTGCTTGAAATTATTATAAAGGTTAGCTGTGCTTTTAGGGAAAAAAACTTAAAAACCAGTAACAAGCAGATATATACAAAAATATGGTCATATACAAAAGTAATTCTATATACACTGCCTATTTTGAGGTAACTGTCCTTGAATTTCAAGATTTTAAACACCAGAGCTATCTATTTTAAATTGCCTTTTTTCCACTTAAATAAGAACACTTAGTTGGATCACTGCCACCTTTATTTCTAGAGCTCTATATAGCTTTGCTTCATATGTTTCTCAGCCAGCTGTACAGTACATTTGCCAGAATGTGAACATAGCTATCATGTAATTCAGTATAAGATGTAGCCATGGACACAAAATACTCACTGCTTTTGGAGTTCAGGTCTAGTAGGAAAGTGAAATAAATTCATACATTTATCCTGGTCTGAATTTATTCACAGATTCTACCTTGTGCAGTCTTACTGTAAAAGCAAATGGGGTTTAAATTAGTAGAGAGATTGGATCATTAAGTGAATGACAGGTATAAAGAGAAATACAAGGTTAAGTTTGGAAAGTACCCAAATTAACACATACATTTTTATAGTAGTAACCTGCTGTTATGGACAAACATGGCAGGCAGCTAAACACCACACAGCCACACAATTTTAAAAACACTTAGTAAACTGTCTTATTTTTCACTATTTCTGTTTTAGTGTACAAGAAGGTCTTTGACAGCCACTAATCCTGTATCAAATGATACAGAATTTAGTCCCTGCATACTGACTAAAGAGTCACAAATTGTGAGACATTACTTTGAGCAGAAGACAAAGCTGCTGGCATATCTTACACATACAAGAAGTAATACCAAACCACAGTTTTCATTCAAGAGGAAGAACATGTCGGCTAATATTTTAAGGGGAAAACCCCTAAGAATTGGCCAAGATATAGTTCCATTTAGATTCATACTGAAAGTTCCATGATAGGGTTAATATGTTTCCCAAAGTCTTCAGAGTAAGTGGAAGTTTGTTAATGCATTGAGAAGGGAAAATGGCCCTTACTTCTCATACACCAGAAGGTCAAACTACCCTTCAGGTCAATGCGTCTTCCAGTACCTCACTGTCTAAGAGAATCAATCGTTAAACCTAAATTACAATACATGAATATAACTGGGCACATCCAGATCTCTCAGACAGACAGTCCCTCTCTTACGGAGTGAGACCATGAACCCGTTTCCTAGATTTTGCACCTCAGACACATCTCCATTTTTTTTGTTCTGAAAATGAGAAGATGCATTAATTTTTCCATGGGTTACAACGCAGTAATGTTTCAGATTTCAGCAGCAATGAGCATGATCATAAGCAGAAATGTAAATATTAAAGGACTTTAGCCTGTTAGCATTTAATAGCAGCAAAACTGTCCTTTGCTGTATGCCCATGATGCCCAAGTATTGAGCACTGACATTTAAGAGTCTCTTTACAAACCAAGACCGGAATGAAAGCTTCCTGGGATGTGTTAGCAAAAATTATGCTTAATTGCTCAGTCTTTCTGTTGAAAAAGCATTGACAGAAATATTTTCACCTTGGTGTGAACTGTAGAGTCCCGTGGTTTTCTGGAGCTAAAACTCAGCATGAAGAAAATATAGAGATAATTCAATGAAAGGATACCCTGAAATGTTTTGTGAATATATTCCCTTTTTTGTCCAGCTCTAGGTTCAAGGAATAGAGGCTTTGCTTGGGTAGTCAGTTTATTCTTTTTCCTTAAAATTGTGTTCTAAAATAAAACTGGAACTAACAAAGTAGTGATGAGTAATAGATTCTTGATTTAAAATCACAATTTAATTCATTACTTTGATTTAAAACCAGTAATGATAGTTTACATCAGAGAATTTCTATCCCATTCAATTGACCAATTTTCATTAATTATTATGGGTATTGTAATAGTACTGGAATACATGCTTTCCTTGTGCTAGATGCTGTGCAAAGACATAGTCAAAATCTTTACAGATCTCAAGAGATTTTACTCTTAAAAGGCAAGGCAAACTGCTAACAGGGGAGAAACAGTTAAACAAGGGTGAATGCCATCTATTCAAGGTCAGTGTCAGTTTTCTGCGGGGACGTGTGGATGATAAGGAAAAAGAGGTAAATATTAAACTGAACACATTTTTTGGAAAATAGCTTCGTCAGCTATAACCTTGAATGCACATTTATAAATAGGTCTATTTAAATATTTGCTTGCTGGAAAGCTTTGATTGGCACAGTGTTTGTGTTTGCAGGAACCATTGCATGCTGGATTATAGTACTTCAAAGACTGAGACTCAGCTTTCAATGTGAAATTCTATGTACATGCCCATTGTTAAGGCACATCTCTTCATAAATTAATATCCTGCAGAAATGTTGCAGATGAAAGAGAAGATCTATTTAAAATGGCTGCTTCCCTTGAAAAAACATATGACTGAACTTATTATTATTTTCCTTTCCCCCACCTCTTCCTCTTCATTTCTGGTTATTTTCCTGGAGAGCCAACAGGTGGAATTCCAACAGCAGGTAAATATTACATTTCTCTAGTATGCCTTATGGAAAGAATTAATGAACATACCAGTGTTGATTAAGGCATATTGTTCATCACCAATGAACAGGGATAATGTAAAGCAGTATGGGTAAAGTGACAGTATTGCAGCTATGCAGTTCAGTACCACAGACTGCTCTCATTGGCTGATTATGTGATTTTCACTGTTCATCTTCTACAACGTGTTTTGGTGAGATAGACACAAGTGATCCTCACTGAGCAAGTCAGTGTTAATCAGATAACACATGCACCAGAAGACATTGAAGAATACATTATTACACCTGCTTGGATGATACAGAGTGCAAACAAACGATTTGAAAGCTGCCTGCTAGTTTTCTGCTATAGTCAACAGGGAACACTGAAATGGGCTCAGAGGCCTGAAGCAATACTCTTTACTTAATTTCAATCTGCCTTGTTGAATGGAGTCACAGACCAAATGCCTGTGTTTGCAGGATGGGGAAAAGGATGCTGAAAAGAATAAAGCACATGCTCTAAGTGAATGTACAATTAGGAGAAAAAGCAACCCTAAATAAAATAGATCACAACCTATTGCTGCAGGTCTTCTGAATGGTCACATTTGACAGTCCTAAAGGTCCATCTAGCTCCATATCCTGAGGCTTGTTTGTTTGTTTATTTCTTTCAGATGGTTTAGATTGCACTGGGAAAGAGGGTAAGAAGCACACAATAGGCAGAGGATCCTTCCTTGGTGCATTTTGACCACAAATAACTAGGGAAATCTGGAAGCAGTTAGAAAATTACAGAATTCAAGTGTGTAAAGTCTTTATCAGGATTTTCTAAACTACTCTGTAACCAGCAATACTCAAATAATTTCTAACAACTCTACAAAAAGCCTGAAACTGCTGCTGCCACTAAGGGTGACAGCCACAGTTGTAATATTAGAGGCATTGTATGCATGCCATGAGACACATTTACCACAGTTATTATTTCAAGGAAATTGCTAGGGAGAACATCTTTGTGAAATGCACTTATTGCAAGAGCCCTGTATTCTTGATGCCTGTTACTTAATGTTATTTCCTTGCAAATCTTTCTAGTCACTAAGAAAACAAAGACAACTAAGGAAAAAGAAGGTAGGAATTTACTCTGTGTGTATATATATGTAGAAGATCACAATAAAAATAGCTAGAGATTGCAAATTGCATGTATTGTTGTTTGAAACAATCCCTAAAATACCTGCTCTAGTTTTCAAAGAATTTTACTTGAAAACTCCAGGTAGTAGTCTATTCACCAGTCAGTTTACCAAACTTGAACTGTGTCACATTTTTCCTTGCTAGAAAAACCAACAGAGAAGAGACGGCTGAAAGATGAAAAAACTAAAGGTAATAATGGGATGAAAATCTCTGCAAACAGCAATAAAAATGCAAACATTAGGGTGAGTTTTTAATGGGATTGGAAAGAGGAGCTTTGTTAGTCTTTCTACATATGTGCAAGTAAGCCAAAATGATGAAATTTTACATAAATCCCCAGTAATTGAATGTCTGATAGCAACTTTGCAAATGAGCACATCCAATCTGGCTGCAGTGGTGCCCTGTCTGTGACCCTCCCTGGCTGGCACAGCACTAGCTCCTGTCTGCAGGGCCCTTCAGCTCTGCAGCCACAGGACTAGCAGTCCACACTTAGTCTGCTGTTGTGCTCCCTGCTGAGGTAGTGCAAAGTTCATCTCTGTAGCTTGTGTGATGCTTCAGGTCATCAGCTTCATATTGCAGAATAACTGCACTGATAGCAAGAAGCATTTTTTTTATACATAAGACAGATTTCATGATCTATATGCTGGCTTACCTGTCAGACACAGCACTGTCTTGATTATTTCCCCATAATAATGTGAAGACAGAAAAAAGGTTTCTGCTATACCTCCTAAGGTAATTAATAGTAATAAATTACAGTATTTTATTAAGTAAATGATTGAAGACATAAATATCTACTATACATTGGTGAAATATACTCAGCTACATGTAAATTTTGTATCCAGAAGTCCTGAAACTCAAAGGATAATAGTTAGTTAGTAGTACTGGTGCAAGTTCGCTAAACAAGTACCTAGAAACAATTTGTTCTATGGTTTTACTACACATAAAAATTCTATGTTTAAATTAATTACTAGGAAAGTCATGCTTTAAAAAATAATCTGGTTTATAGAGATTCCTATCTGAGAGATAATTCAAGGAAACTAACATGTTCCTTATTGAAATTTATTTCAGTATTTTGACCTGAAACTGGAGATTAATTTATCTATGTTTTGGCCTTTAGGTTTCCCACCAGTAAAAGAAGCACCACGACATCAAAACCTGACATCAGGTACATGATTTTTTGTTATTGTAAAGGAACTTCCTTTCAGGTAGTTTGTGGTTTGCTGTTTGGGTTTTTTTTGTGTAAGGAAGATAACATTTGCAATCTTTTCACATTTTTGATTCAAGTCTAAGGGACAAGATGTGAGGCAAGCCAGGCAAACCAAATCTATAAATATTGTTCCTGTTAGGAACAAATTGCTGAAATGGTATTCGTTTTCCATCTTCCTAAACTTTTAAATATATATTCTCCCAAAACTAAGTGGTCTGTAATTAACTTGGCAGTGCATTATTTACAACAATCATATTCTCCTCATAGAAAATCTTTTATGTAACAAAATCACATAAGGAGAAACATGTTCAAGTTATTTTCTCTCACATTAATGTACATTGTCTCCCATCACAGTGTCCCAACCTCCTCACACAGAAAGAGGTGAATTATGGTAGGGCATCATAGGAGAAAATCTCCCTGCATTGTGTTACTATGTTTCAGTTTACAGCAAAAATAAAAATACATTCCAGACTCTTGACTAATATAAATTAATCCCTATGCAGTGGAACTGCACTATTTCATGACATGACTATTTCAACTGCACTATTTCATGACTTTAGTCTCACCTGTGAAGCTTAACTGGTTTACACTGAAAATATGAACTAAATAAGATTATGGTTTCTCCTAATGCAACTTTGTAATCTTGAAGTAATGAGGAAAAAATTTCACTTCTAATCATCCAGACTATTTTTATTGTACATGACTTTTCACCTCTTTACTGTAAGTAGAATGGTTTAGAGTCCTACACATGATATAAAATGTGTAATATATGTGTAGTTATATGTATATATGTATTCAGAAATATCTATATATCCATATGTATAAACTTAAAATCATAGAATAATAATAAAAAGATAACTAAGTATAAACCAAGTACAGAACAATCTGACATTGGGTGTATCAGGCAAACCATTGCCAGCTGGTCAAGAGAGGTGATTGTCCTGTTCTACTCTGTGCTGGTGTGGCCTCACCTTGAGTATTGTGTGCAGTATTGGGCACCACAAGATAAGAAAGTTATTAGGTTATTAGACAGCATCCAAAGGAGGATGAGGATGGCAAAGGGCCTTGAGGGGAAGCCATACAAGGAGTGGCTGAGGTTGCTTATTCAGTTCAGCCTGGACAAGAGGAGACTGAGGGGAGACCTCATTGCTGTATACAACTTCCTTGCAAGGGGAAGTGGAGAGGCAGGCACCAATCTCTTCTCTCTGGCAACCAGTGACAGGACCTGAGAGTTGTGTCAGGGGAGGTTTAGGTTAGATCTTCACCTGGAGAGTGGTTGTGTACTGGAGTAGGCTCCCCAGGGACATTGTCACAGCACCAAGGCTGACAGAGTTCAAGAAGCATTTGGACAATGCTGTCAGGCATTGGGGATGTTCTGTGCAGGGCCAAGAGTTGGGCTGTATGATCCTTGTGGGTCCCTTCCAGCTCCAGATAGTCTATGATTCTGAGATTCTGTGGCATCAAGGAAGAGAAAATATAAATGAAATGCTAAGATCAAGAATAAATTTATTACCATGTGTAGTATATGAAAATATTTGCACACAGGGCTCACAAGACTCTTTTTATGAGGACAACTACATTTACATAAAATAATGGCTTGGCTTGTTGTCATGTTTTCTTCTTTAATCAGGATTCCAGAGATATAGAGTCAGATATAGACTTTAATTCCTCTTCAATATTCAGTTGTTAACTGATAGATACAGAAGGTAGAATCTATGCTAGCAAAAGGTTATTACTCTTTTATTAATATAGAATTTTTATAGATCAAGTAGTGCTAATCATAATAAATAATCAGTAAGTTAAACCAAAGGTTTTATCAGGGGAGAAAAGGATTACTTTATAGATCAAAAATTCCAAAGTAAGTGTAAAACAGGAATGTACTAAAAATTGTCTGTCAATGGACTTTCTCCTGCACACCACACTCCTACAAAGTTTACATCGTGCTAAAGCTGTGTTTCTGTGGCTTTCATTTACAGTAATTGTTATGATTGTTTAATTTAATTGTATATTTTCATTGTGCAATTATTCTTGACTGGATGTTTCCCAGATCATAAGCAGCTCTGTGAAAACAGTTATTCATAACTGGCTTTGCAAATAGAATTTGCTATGTAAGTATTTTCAGACTATTCTTTGTCCACTGAAAAGAATAAGTCAGTTTTCAGACAATGGATGAAAGGTTTTCAGAAGAACATCAAAGTTACTTTTCTTTATGAATGTTAGATTTTGGCATTTGCTCAAATTGAGAATTTAAGATTTGACACCAAATCCTAGGTCATGTATACTTCAGCTGGAACTGGATAGCTTTTCTCTGTTCTGTTTGCAGCTGAAGCCAGTGCTTTTTCCCCAGTGTACTGAATACTAATACTTTTTTTCTGATAAATGGAAGTAGAAAAGGATTTACACATTCTGAGCTAATCTAAAACTTTAAATAGCAAATCTTCTTTCAGCCTTGAAAAGCTGAATAGACTAGATTCACGTGTTCTTAGATTTTGCTCAGAGCCCTTCAACCTTTCCCTGATATTAAAAAGCAATCAGATAAAGAAGAATAAGCAATTTAAAAACCAGTATATATCTTCCATTTTAGAATTCTCCACATTTAAATGGAATTTTAAGTAGTACTATACCTTTCATAAACAACGGTGCTATGTGCACTAGACACTTAATTTCACTTCCCTGTAGATCTGCAAGCAATTGCTTAGAATTCTTTCCTCTTCTTTTTCCTGATCTGAATGTCAAAACTGGCACCTGTACAGAGACATAAAGTTGCTCACACCAAACAAATGTGAGTCCTTGGAACTCCATTTTTATTTTCTCCTTATAACAAATGTATTTGCAAGCACACAGAAGCAGTTTTTTGTCTCTCGGAGTGAAATTTAAGGAGTGTACAAATTCAACTCTCTGATGAGGATTATCTATTATACCCTTTATATGAACATCTGTACACTTATATAAGTCCTAGTTTGTTTCAAGGTTAATATGAGAGTATGAAAATCTAAATGGACCAAAATTTGATTATATTTATTGTCATACAAACCACCTTGCAACTGTCCTCAAGGCTGAAAACTCTGCAACCAATGTGTGTTGCATTTATAATATAGTTAGTTGAAGTTTGATGTTTTTACTGTGCAGTTGTATAAACCTACAGATGTGCAAATGTGGCAGAAATAAAGATAGGGCATGTTGCAAGAGCATAGAAAGTGAGAAATAATGAAATTTACACTAATCTCATATGTATTTATTTAAATAGAGAAAAGCGTGGATTATTCTCAAGGTCAAGTGAAATCAAAGCAGTCATGCCAACTTCCATGTAAATAGATGTGTCATAAATAGACTTACATAATTTGTGCATCTATCCTCATACATTATTAGAGGTTTAAAACTTTTTTGTACATAAGAACCATTATACTTACTGTCTAGTCAGAGAAATTGTAGCTTTGTGAAAACTGAAATTATCATTAAGCAGAACTGGAACGATGTTTATATAAACATACTATGCAAGCACTTTAATGAAAAAAAGAAACATTTTTCAGCTAGATTTTTCCTTTGTGTCTACAATGATAGAGATTCCCAAATACAAGTTCTCAAGTATTTTTTAGCATAAAGAGCAATCATTTCATCACACTATCAAAATATATTCAGTGGCAAATAGTAATCACCACATGAAAACCTCAGCAACGGCAGAGGGTGAATTCATTACATGTTTGTATAAGCACATGGTGGTTGGTTTATTACTGTGAGGTTGTTTTATTGCTTTGCACTTTCTGTCTCATAATATATTTTCTGATGTGGAGATGATTTCCAAATCTGCAATAGCAGAAGGTTCTATTTGATGTGAGATTTGAAATGACAGCCATTTGAGAGACCATCGAGGACATTTCCTCAATGCTAAGGGAATATAAACTCGTTAGCAGTGCAATGTGTAAGATTTTTCCCACGTAGAATTATTTTTTAAAGAGAATAAGACCACTTTATTTATTCCTTGGTTCTGAAGCATTTGAAGACTGGAGTAAAATATGATCTCTTTCATTATTCTGAAGTAGCAGGTTTAGTCAATTGCATTAAGCACAAATTTCAGTACTGTTCTACAAAACAGAAGCATTGAACTACTTTTAAAATAATGCACAATATTTGAAAGAGAAGGCAAGCACTTCATCAGTGCAGTACAGGTAGCTCTCATCTATAGAAAGGTGATGAACTGCAGATACTATATTCTCTACACTCCTTGCCACCCAGGCAGTGTGTCTCAGAGGTATGATGACTCTGGTACTCTGGCAGCAGTTTCTTCCAGAACTTCAGCTGCATAAACTCATATTTCTGAAGCTGACCATTTGAATGCAAATAGTTCAAAGAAGCTGAACAAAAATGTTGAGGAGAAAAAAAGTGATGTCTTTTCTCAACATAGAAATATAGATCAAGGAAGGGACCATTAACTGTAACAGCTGCATCTCTGAAAGTAATAATGAAAAGAGTAATAGTATCCTTGACATAATTTATATGAGAGATCCATCTATTCATATCTTTTTTTTTTCTTTCCCCTTTGTTTTTCTCATCAAAATTCAGCAATAGATCACTAATATCAGTGTTCTGTTCTCTGGACATAAGAAAGTCTGCCATTGGCTGGAAAATTATTATAAGGAACAGACCCTCTGAGAAGTTTCTGAACTTTTTGTGTAAGATCTGTTGTCATTCATTTACCAGACCTGCATCTATGCAGGATTCCCATTCAGCAAGATTTTCCAGGGTGCTGGTCACTCTGCAGAACAAACACTCAGCTTGAGAGCAGATTGAAGGCTGCTGGCAGTGGAGTCCACATAGAACAACTTCTGTTCTGTGCATATACAGGAATTTATATTGGTGAGGATTGTAAGGATCAAGCCTGTATACACAGACTTTCTAATAACTTGGTCTTAGTCATTCCACTATTTTGAAGATTATTTTTAAAGAAATACTTAGAGACTAAATCTCACCAGGCTTGTGTAAATGGAGACATGGAGAAATACTGTCCACTTAAAAGAGGTATGTGTTTAGAGAGCACAGTTAAACAGTACTAAATGCTTGAGTGGTCACTTATTAAGAACTAAGGTGACCTTGATTTAATTTAATTTAACCTATTGTGAAATTGAATTGATGAAAATTTCACTGAGGTTACTTTAATTCTGAATGAGCACCCACACAGCACTTTTATACAGCCTCATTAATCCATTTTTATGGTTAACTTGAGTTAATCTTCCTGATTGCTCCTCCTAGTACTGGAGGTTAATTGGCAAGATTTATGTATTTGATATAAAGGTCTGTTTCTGTTTCAGAAACCTCTATATGTATAATTCTTCCAATGGTTACTGAGTAAAATTTAGAAATAATTATAGACTAATTTTTATACTATCAGGCACATCTAGTAAAGTATGTAGCTAATTCTTGTGGCTTATGCATATGTACAGCACTGTTTAGTATCTGGAGAGATCTGCTGTTTGTAATGGAGGGATTTTTCTCCAATGTCACTATGACTTCAAATATAGGAACTGGCACTCAATGTAAATTTTGTTTAAAGTGTATGAAGTTCACTCTAAATCTTGGTCCACAAGCATCATAAGATGTCTCACATTACACTGGATTCTGTGCCCTCTGAGCTTGGAATGTTTTTTCACATTGGAAGGGAATAAGCAAAATTTTACAAGGGAATACACTAATCAAAACTCAGAGCCCAGAGAGAGGTCCCAGAAGTAAAGAAGGATCTTTTGGAAAAAAAAAAATTAATTGGGAGATGAGCGAAAGTTGACAGTGGACAAGCTAAGCAAAAACTGGGTTTTTATGATTAATTCATTTATTGATTCCTTTTTATGCTAATCTAAAAATTATTTGCCTGGCAAATTGTTACAGAAACACCTATGTTTTCTATGAACACAGGGATAGGTTGGTCTAACAAAAGAACATGAGGGTCACAGCCTATGGGAAAATAAAAAGAATATGAAAAAAGTTATTATTTAGCATGCTGATTTAGATCCAGTAATGAGAACCTGATTTGCTAACTTTGCAAAATGAATCCAATTAGCAATGCTATTTATGCCTGTTGGACAATGAGTTTGTTCCCTTCCCCTTAACTGGGTCAAAATATTTTGCTACAACTAAACTAAGTGGCTCCAAGCATTTATAATAATATACTATATTTTTGTCAAGGCAAATGAAAAAAAAACCCATATATATCTGTATAAGACTCTGAATAATCAATGTCTAGTATCTTTATGCTTCTCATTGTTAAGTTCATTTTGCCTTCTAGTTTGACTGGTATATCTTACATCACGTTGTAAGAAACAAGGGTTAAAAAGTACATATTCTCTGTTTCCATTAGATACCTTGTGGAAGCAAAGTTATCTATGAAAATTAAATTCTTCAACAGTTTTCTGAGTTGGAGGTTATTTATCTTTTTTTCAGATGAACAGCCATTTTTTCAAATCCCTCTTCAACTTTCAGAAAGTAATTGCTCTCTTACTTTTTTATCAACATAGGTTTTGTTTTTAAAAAATTATCAGCTGGAAAACTGGCATCCTGATGTTGGAGTGAGCTGATATTTCCAGGGTATTGTTAAGTATAGTCAAATCCAGTGAACAAATCATAATTATGTGATGCAATTTTTAATTTGTGACAGCAGATGTGAAATATTTCAAAGAAAACAACCTTTTGAGCTCCTACAGTTTCTTTCTGGTTTTCCTTATTCCCAGTACTGTGCAAATTCAGGGTGAGGAAGACATTCTAATTTAGCTCTGTCTTTCATTGTAAGTAGCACACTGGCACAGATTCAATCTTTCTAATTATAAGCACTTAGAAAAGAACATATTTGCTCCATGTAAAATTTGTGCCATGGTAAATAGATCAGAAAGGAACTTCTCCATACTTCTCGTAACTTCAAATCAATATTGTCTTCTAGCATTGTCATATGGGTAGAGCTAAAACCAGAAGGCAGTGTCTCCAGTGTGGGATGTTAAGCAGGGTGAGTTTGGGTCTATCAGGGTTTATCAGCAGTTCAAGTTTGTCAGACAGTTTAAGCACTGTCTCTTTGCTGAGTTTCTATCATCGTAACGAAGTGCTGCTGTTCCCAGCAGAAAAGTTCTCATTGAGGAATACAAGTGAGTACACATAATGCTACACACACCCAGAAAAAAAACCAAACCAGCTTCACTTTCATTAGCTGCTTAACTGCCTTATTCACTGTCCCTCTCCTATCTCCTCCTCTCCTCTCTTCCCCTCCTTTCTCCATCCTGTGTCTTCACAGCTGAATAAATATCTGGTATTAACTTCTGGTTACTTGTTATCCAATCTTATTAACATAATAAGATCCCTGATTTTTTTTACCTTCTTTGGTTTTATAATTTTTTGTGTGTATATAAATGTGTTTGTATGTTAAGTTTAAACCAATCTTTTAGTGACTGACATTTGGTTAGAAACAATGATTTTCATGCAATATATTGAAATTACATTGGTTGAATATGCTGGACTTACAAATGAGTCGACAAAGACCATGTCATGTCAATATGCCTAATGTACATTACCAGCACACAGTGTGTTCTACCTAGACACTGTCAGTGTCCATAGAGCAATAATAATAATATCCAATTCGATGTTGCTGCCCACCAAATAACATCGCAGCCTTATGCAATTACTACTGTGAAAAAATTAAATAATTTTTGGTCCCTCTTAAAAATATTTTCTTGAATGATTCATCCATTTGCTCCTATGTTTCACTAATATAAGATATCATGCCAGTACTGGACTCTTTTGAAAACTCAATGCTAGCAAAATTGTAATGCCTCTGTGTTCTGATCATTGCTATGCTTTGTTGGAAGTGTCTGCATTGCCATATATGTGTCGCACTGTTACATCTTGCATGGGTTTACTGTCTAACAAAAAGAATTTTTTAATGAATTTTGTGGGAATCTCACTTTGGGGATATTCACACATCTGTGCAAGAATTATGTGGTTTGTGTGCATTGAGCATAGCATGAAATATAACACTACTCTCTAAAGATACAGTTTATTTATCCATTAAACCTTCTTACTAGGCAACACAAAAGCCAGATAGAAAATTACAGAATCTTTTGCTCCCTTAAATGATTGTTAGGTGCCATCTACCATATTCAAGATAAAAGACAGAAACAATAAATTTCACCTTCTATTGAAGAAATTGGTTTTCTTAGAATAATGATCTCATTCATTGAGTTTTGTTGCTATGTTTGAAAAAGAGCTCTGACTTAGATAAGTAGCAGATCACAACTGGTTTTAACCAGTTCTGGTCTTTTGATCTTATTTATATTTTTACTCTGCTGATATTTTTCCTCACTAATGACATTAAATATTATGCGAGTGACCTTCTAGTGCTACTGATTTCATACATTTCTTAAATGTTTTATACTGAGAAAATATTGTTAGACACGTGCTACTGACTTTGTCCTGATACTATTTTTGTTCCACTGATTGAAATACTGATAAAGGCTGATTTCTTTAGTGTGTTTAGCAAATTTCCTAGGTGAGTCAGGACTACAAACACTTATAAGAAAAGGAAAAATCTTCTGGGTGTTTTTTGTTCACTGTTGAGCATGATTTTTGAGGAAAAGGTATATTTATTCCTATAAAATAAGTCTATTTACCTTCTACAGACCTTGCTGGAGAAGTCCCACAGTGCTTGAAACAGAGCTGTTAAGGAGAACATGCAATCTGAATTCTCATGGCTGTAATAGCAAGGTTGTTGCTAGTACTTAACTCTGCCACTCAAACATCCTTAGTACATTTTCATTAAATAACTTATTATCTGACAGACCCTTTGCTGAAAACTTGGATGGTCTTTACAAAGATAAGCAAATAATTGCATTGTATCATAGACACTTTGCATGTAGCCTTGAGTGCTATTTTCTGCCTACTCTTCATTTTCTTTTGCTATTCAAGACATAAAAAAGGATGCAGAAGAAGGGTCCTCATGGGATGCTTACTTTTTTTCCCCTGTCTATCCATTGTCTATATCATACCCATGTAATTTTAAGAGGATGTTTTTAGAATTGATTTAAAGTGGTACTGATTTTTCTAGTTTACTTGTAAAGGGCATATAAAAGTCCTCTTTCTTTTCCCCCTCCTTCTACCCATTAAGCATTGTACTTTATGAGCATGGCAGTAGTGTGACTGTACAGCATGCTCAATAAGAAAGGAGTTGAAAAAGTTTTATCAAAAAAGGCAAATTTAATTTTTAACCCAAGCATGTTGTTTTGAATAGCCAATATCTAAACATGGACCATGTTGTGAATTTAAGAAAACCATATTTGGTCTCCTGCATAGGCCCTCAGCATCCAACTTTGCTATTCAAAGAAATAAGATGCAATTAAATGCCAGTTGCACAGTGCCACTAAGCCCAAAGACTTATATTCTTTTTTTAGAAAGTGCAAAGGCAAAATATTGTCATGTTTATAAAGTATTACACATGATTTCCCTTCCCCATCTGTCCTGTGCTTCCTCTGGTCAGTTTGCCATGCTATAATTTTACTGAAATGTCAAGTAAAAGGGCCCAAATCGTCTGGCAAGAAAAGAAGCAGAACAAGGAGGGAAACATCTTCACTTCCTCAGCCTTCAGTAGCTGAAGAAACGTTTGCCTACCCAGTCATTGAGACAAATTAATTTGCTCTTGTGTGGTTCAGTTTTGATTGCGGAACCAAGACACAGCATATGCATTCCCGAGAAGCAGCTAGAAATAAATGAGTGCTATTGTTAATATTTCAAATTTCATTCAAACTAGAAAACATTGGTAATGAAAATTGTTTTTTCACACATTCTCTGCAATTTTCCCCTAACCATCAAACTGTTGTTGAGAAAAGAGTTTCATTGTTAATGAATATTTTATTTGGTGATGCATTGAAAACTGCTATCAGCCTTATAGAAAGGAGACTTTAATCATTGTAACACATAAACAGGAACACCTTTATATTCTTTAGGGTCAGTAAATTTTCTTATTGGCTGCTTTCCTCCTTTCTGCTAAAGAATTGAAGACACCAGGACAGTGGTCTTGCAATATCCTTCACATTTCTTGAACCCACCCCTCTGTGTGAGATGTACGTCACTTAGCACTCAAGAGCACAAATAAGCTCCATGGAATATTTGTATAATAATTTATGGATTAACTATGAAATATACTTAGCATTTATACCAGGGAAGCCCTAAACAACTTCACAAAAATTTAGAATCCAGGGGGGTTTGTTTGTGTCTTTATTTTCTGGAACTCATCTTGGTTTTTCTCACTCCAAACAGATTTTCATCGTGGCAAAAATAATTTAAAAGCATTTTCTTACTTTTTTTTTTTTTTTAGGATAAAAAGTGCCCGTTCCTTTCACAAAGTAAAAAAAAAATAAGAAAGAATAAGCAAATACACCTTTCTCAGGCCTTTTAGAAATTTATTTATCTTAGGTATTGGATGTCCTTATGTAAGAGTATCAATTATGATTTGATAAAAAAACAAAACCATTTCGACACTTTTCCAGTGTTGGCTTTTTTGTTTCCTCTGCAGTACCCATAAGGAAAATATAAGTAATTACATGAAATCTCAGCAACTATATCCTAAACAAAAGCATAGACCAGATATAAGGCTTTGTTTTTCTCAGTTGAATTGATAATAATGTCTATTTAATACACCTACTGTTAAGCTACAGTTTTTCTCCTACTGTTCAGCCTTTTTTTTTTTAACATTTGCTTTGTAGATATAAGACAATACATTCAAAGTGAGAACCCCTTCAGTTTAAAAGACACATTCTGCACTCATATTGAATGTGGGAATTGCAGATGCAGAATAGGATGCATTTGTATTCTTATTTGAATGACAAAATTCAAATTGTTCTTTTGCCTATGGTTTATATAATGACATTGTTGCAGACATAGCTCCAAAGATGTTGGTGGTTTTTTTTAGCAATTCCTTATCTGCATATTTTGTAGCTGAGGTTTGCTGGATAAAGAAGAAGGCAACATGAAGGGAAATTGTGAAAAAGTCATAGCAAAAAGTGTAATTCTAAAACAATTTCCTCCTACATAGACCTACTACATGGGCTGCTGACTTTTTTTTATTTAACAAGTTACAATATGCTAATGACAGACCATTCAGTTTACAAAAACTGTGAAACTCATCAACCATAACAAATACAATATATGAGATACCAGAAAATATGGAAACTTTCACTATGTCTACTTCAAAGCTCTGATTGTTCAATTAGGTAAAATAGAAAACATCCATCCCATCAAGGGATGGTGGTGAAATTTTCTCTTATAAGTGAGTAGTTTTGCCCTGGGAAAATTAACAAGACACAATCTACAAAGAGAGTATGAGGTGAAAAGACCTTTTTTAATAGTTTGACTATCATCCAACACCTGAAAATGATCTCTTTCCGTGCCTACATTTGGGAGCATAGCACCTTGCTTACCAAATCTTGTACTCTGATAACTGTAACCACTAGTTCTCACATACCCTGCTTAAATTTTAAATCAAGCATAAACATTGCCTTAATATTAGGATAAATCTGTTAAGCATTATGCTTTAGTTTGTCTAAACCTCAAAAACATTTTGAAGAAAATGGGACTTTTCAAACATTCCAAATTAATTCCAAGCACAATTCGTTCTAAAATTATTTTAAAAGGATTTTTTACATTCGTAGATTTTCAAAAGAAAAATCACGTAAGTTTCATTTTAAAGTTTTGAAAACCAAAAAGTAGAGTTTCCATGTTTTATTTCAGATGTCACTTCCTAATTATATACTTGCTTTTGGGTACTTGGATATTTTAAATCTTGCACTATAGGCTGTTCAGTATTCATGAAAACAAGAGTTGCTTTTTTTAGTATACCCTTCCTCAAGATGAAACAGTTGACAAAGAGTTTTAATTCTTTTGTGGACTTGGGTTTTTGGGGTTTTTTTCACATGCCTCCTCGCTGGAATGGTGGGATGAGAAGCAGAAGTGGACTTGACTTTTTGTAAGAACTGTTCACTAATATCTAAATCATTCCTGAAGTAGCAATATTGTTTCCAGCACAAATCCAAAACTTATTCCCATATTGCCTACTATGAAGAAAATTGAATCTGGCCCAGCCCAGCACACCCTGGAAGAAGTGTGATTGTCTTTTCCTCCTCATCTTTAAATCTTTTGTCCATATCCTGCCTTTTCTAGTCCCTCACTCCTGTGTCCTCTGCAGTGTTTATGCTATCTCACTTTTACTCTTCAGGCAGAAAAACGCACAAAACCACCTATTGTTTTTGGGGTTTATTTTTATTTTTATATAGTTTTTAGGGTTCTATTTCAAAAAATAGAGTGCAGCCTGCAGTTTATTTCAGCACTTGTAGTTTCACAAATTGGAAACAAATTACATTGCAGTGTTATGAAAGGAATTAGCAGGCAAATTTAATAAAAGCCATTACCACCATCCCTATTTCTCCGATCTCAGATTCATTTCACAGAGAAACATCAGAAACAGTGGCAATTTGTGACAAAAAATTGTTTCCATTCTTAGACTTAGTGGAAAAGCAGTAGATCATTTCAGAAGGATCTGATCTCTAACCTTTATTTCAAGTGTGCTTTTAGATAACAAAAACTTAACCTTTGCATGGGTCAGGCCAAAAAAACACAGGGGATAATATAACTGTACTGAATACACTGGTATTTCTGACACACCACTCTGTTTGTCATTTACTGTGACGTGGAAGTCAAAAAACAAACCCTGCACCTCAGTTTATAACACAGGGAACTCTGGAGCCCATCTCAGTTCAGAACTGTCACAGGGAACAGGTAAATTTAGTAATATTTTTTTTTAATATGGATTGAACAGCAGAGGAAAGAAAAAGTCATCACAAAATCAATTGCATGAAAACAACATTCCTCCAATCATTTTCACAAACACTTAACTGACTAATAGTTGTCTTTTAAAATTTTGTCAATGTTAATCTCAGAATGCAAAACTCAGCTTTCGGAACAAATTAGGTCATTTTTACCTGTGACGAAGTATGTGTTCTTGATAGCTTTTAGAACATAATGGAAAGAAGCATGACTACATAGACTAGTGCTCAAAAATCAGAAGGGAGAAAATGTCCATGATTGTGAAGCATTAGGAAATAGGTACAGTCATTTATGACCCTTTTACTCAGAATAAAATACAATTCATTTGAAGCCTAATAAAATAGATATGAGTTAGATATGAGCCCTTCTGGGAGTCCTCAATTTATCTGAAAATTGCTATGAAATATAAAAATCAAAAAATATATGTGTGACTTTTGGAAGCTTATGTTCAGCTGTCCCAAAATGCAGATATTCTGGGAGAAGCAGGACTATAACACTGAGAGGAAGAATGGATTTAAATGTGAAATTGCCAATAATTTCTCATCTTGTGCTACAAAGATGTCTCATTGAGTCTTTTAGGTAAAATCTTATGAACATGTGAAACCTGGCTTGTGATCACATTAGAGATTTGTGCTGTTGTAACTCACTTGATGGGAATGAAATTATACAGATGTTTTCTGAAAGAACATGGAATAGAGTCATGGCCCCAGTTTGATAGCCATAAACATTAATCATCTCTTCCTTGTTTTCCTAGCTCCCGTCCGCTACTTTCAATGTGTCTTCTTAAATGGACCTAATGGATTTGGGCTGCAATTTCCCTCTAATCCCCCTTCAAACAAGGAAGAAAAGACTCACTCAAAGACTTCCAAGAGAAAGACAAGGAAACCGGGGCAGTAGAGAGACTGAGTCCTGTGATCACTCACATTTTGCACTTTATCTTTTCTGCTGAGGTCCACAGTAGCTACAGTGGTACTTGTCATTGCAAGAACATGATCCACTTGCACACATGTACCTGGAAAAAGTTTCATGGGGCAGAGGCAGAACAAGCTGTAATGAACGGTGTTTAACAAAGATAGAAATGTAAAAACACCCTGTTTCTCGTGGAAGGCTGCAATGCTAACAAAATATTGATGTGACACTGTGTGTGAGCATGTGTGTGTGTGTTTCTGACTCTTTTGCTCTTCTTGTTTTTCTTTACCTACATGCTCAGCATTGAAGTGAGTCTGTTTTCCATTTAATCTTATCTAAGGAGTGAAAGGTTGAATGTAGCTCTAATATCAGCAAGATTGCAAGATTGGTTGCAATCCTAAATCATTTCCTGTTAACATTCAATCAAATTGCTGACAGGAAAATGTCTCACTAAGTCATGAAAATGTGCTCTGTGACTGGTGCTATTTTTATGTCTCATTGACCAGTATAGCCCAACGCTCACACTTACTCAGAGCAGCTCAATGTACAATCAGTAAGTTGACTCCGCAAATCATGTTAATGATGAATATTTCTATTGAACTTGAAAGTGTAAGAGCATGGTCTGTTTGCCCTGTCTCTTGGTGAAATACAAACTCTTCTTTCAAAAGCCAAAAGTGAGAAGAGAGCATGAAACCCAATGCCAAAGGTTAGGAAAGCCATAGTTTTACCAACATGAAAGTCCCAAGAAACTAATGAAATATTTATAGTGCTTCTACTTTTCTCCTGTGGCTAAATCAGATTGACTTGCAGTGAAGACCTTGTAAATGGTGAATATATCAGCCAATCATTTGCTATTAGCATAAGTCAGACGAAAAGCTATGATGTGAGATGTCATTCATGGAACTAAGGGAACCCAAATTTCCAATAAGTAAACATGCAAAATTGATGCTATCTTGGATCATTGAACAACAAAACCAAAAACAAAACCAACCAATCAATCTGGGGGAAAAAAAGATAAATAGGAACATACAAAATGATCCAGGTAGCTGATTTTACTAGATGAAATGAAAGGACTTCTTCACAGCACTCTGCTGTAGATAACTTACAGATGAGAACTGGAGGTAGATATGCCAGACCTCAATCTTCTTTTCTGCATTTATGTAGAAATAATGGATTTGTTGCCTTAAGAATGAGATGAGATGGCATTTGATCCATGTAAAGGAACATGACTGAAAATTGGCATCTCACTTGTCTATACACATGGCAATGTAAATAACCACACATTTTTGCAAGCTGCTATTTGTGTTTCCTTACTATATATTTGCATTTAATCTGGGAATTGTTCAGCAGTGCTCTTAGTTATATAGTTTCCCAGTGAAGCAGCACAATGTTCTTTGTACAACCTGACTGCTTGTAGAGTCTGAACGCATCAAAGACTATATATACTTTTTTATTTTTAGCATAGTTCAGGGTGACATCGGCCCCTTCCCCATTCCCTCTCCCTACCCATCCATTCTTACCTCATTTAAATAACTCATTCACATGAGTTTTGGATAACTGATTCTTTCACAGATTAGTGCAATTCAGAAAGATTTGCTGTTACACTGCTGTGTCAGGTTGGTGCTCTCTGATTACTGGTCATGGCCTTATGCAAACTGAGTTCCTGTACTTAATATGCTCTGATATTGCGCAGGTCCTGTGCTGCAAAAACTTTAATTGCAACAAATAGTTTAGGCAGTGGCATCCAGAAAGAGGTAGGAACAGGTCCTGCACTAGGAGTAGCTCTTCTCGTGTAGCAACACACTGCAGATAAGAGTGTTCTTTGTGAATGCCCCACAGCCTGGTGTGAAATCTGCTCTGGAGATAGCACTGCTAACAGAGAATTTTTAATGGTAAAATGATGGTGTTTAATTTTCTTTCAATGTCTCTTTTTATATTTCCAGTGACCTTTTCCTTCCCAATTTGTGATTTTGTATATATTATTGTGGATGTTATTGCCCGAGAATTCTACTGCAAAAGCTGTCTTTAAAAAATGAGCTTATAACTTTTTGAAAAATCATTTAATTCAAGATTTTATCAAATGCCAATAATCAGGACAAAATTTTAGTATACTATAAGCCTTTTTTTTTTCAGCTTCTTTTGGTAATTTTTTTTCATTATAGTTAGCCTTAAACCTTTCTTCCTATTTGAGATGGGAGATGACAAGAATTTGTTCCAGATCTCATTTTCACAATGTTTCAATTAGATATCTGAAAACTTACAAAATATAAAAAAAATAATATAATTGAATAAGTGACAGAAAATCAGTCATTTACAGCTTTTTCCTAATTTTAGTCACTGCCTCAAAAAATGGAGAAACAGGTCCATTCTCAAAATGGCAAGCATTTTCCTCTTTAAATTCACCTGGAAACTTTGAAAAAATTACTTAATTTGCATGGTTTTACTCAAACTAGACTTAAATATTGCAAAACCATATGCTGATTGTTACACATTTTGGAAAATAAAAAATATAAACCTTGTTTTGGTGGCTGTGATATGTTGTACTGTGAATCCAAAAGTGGAGGACAAGGATTTACGTATGTAAGTTTTCTATCCCTATTATTATACACAAATCTTCTGACTATAAAGATGCTTGGAAAAATTAATCATTCAGCATTGTATGTATTCCTAATGAACTTTTAGCAATACTTAGCTAGCTCTTTTCCATACTTTGCTGATTACACTCTGACATATGAAAAGCTAAATGGTTGCTGCAGTCATTCAGGGTAGGACTTCATCTGTACCAAGTGACATATGTTTGTCAAAGTGGTTATTTAAAATACAACTGCACAACCAATACAGACAAAGCTGCAATCTCCAATGACTGGTCTGTAATTCAGACAATTGGGAAAATGACCACTCAGAAAATGAGACAGATAAGAATGGTGAGATACCACTCTGCCATGCCCCACAGGAACTATGGTTTGCCTCTATCAGCAATTGCTAAAACAGGTGAGCTGGTGTGGGAACCAGATTACAGCCTGAAAACAACTGCAATTGCACAACTCTGCATGGAGGTTAAAGAGTCCTTTTCCCTGCAAAGTTTGGTGAGCCATCCCACATGTGAGGTGTGTCACTTGAGAGTGTGTCTGTGCACCTTTCTGTGAGATGCTAAAATCCTGCAGAAATCAGCAGG
>NW_008649830.1:62430-66571 GCF_000695815.1 Acanthisitta chloris
CCAGTTTTGCACTGCTGCCTGCCCCTGAGCTGTCCTCTCCCTGATGCAGTCCTCAGGCCCTGTCCCCAGCCCTCAAGCCCCATTCAGTGCTTCACACTTTTACCCATGTCACAGCTGGAGTCCAATTATGTCCATTTTAAAATCTTCCAGCAAATGGGAGCTTTTCTCAATGGATCATTTCTCTTGAACCGGTTGCTGACACAATTACTGAGAGGTTGCCAGGAAGTCTGTGTGAGAAGCTGTTTT
This sequence comes from Acanthisitta chloris, assembly GCF_000695815.1. Classification (NCBI taxonomy): domain Eukaryota; kingdom Metazoa; phylum Chordata; class Aves; order Passeriformes; family Acanthisittidae; genus Acanthisitta; species Acanthisitta chloris. Next base: position 62,677 of record NW_008649830.1, read on the forward strand.
GGTGATTAACTGGTGTACAGCATGCAGGTGCCCAGTTGCTGGTGGAGAACTGCAGAGCAGCATCTGTGAAAAGTGGCTGGGGCTGCCCCAGGGGTGGACACAGCTGGTTCCAGACAGCTCCAACACACCCCCCTCAGAGCATGGCTGGGCCTCACAGCCCTGATGGTGATGCCTTGGGGAAAGCATTTGTAAAGAAATTTTGAAAATGTCAGAGATAGAGAGGAAGACAGAACAAAAAGAGTCAGAAACAGCAGATGGAACAGCAAGTTCAGAAGACGAGAAGGTAGAGGAGCTGCTCCACAGCAGGGCAGAGATTCTCCTGCAGCCTGTGGGGGACCCATGTCAGAGCAGGGTAAAGGTGTGAGAAAGACAGAGCAGTGGAGAGGGACCACTGTGTGCCAATCATAACTGCTGGGGACAGGAGTGAAGGAGTGACATCGAGCTTGAGAAAGGGGGAGAAAAGACTTTGATTTAATGTTTGTCTTTCTGTTTCTCAACTATCCAAATCAGCAATTTTATTTTTATGAGCTGTTTTTCCCTGAGCCTTCTTTGTCCACAACAGCAATTGACAACCAATCTGCCAGTCTTTAGCTCAACCCATGAGCTTTCTCATTCCTGTTCTTCCTATTTTCTCTCCCTGTGGGAAGAAGAGAGCAAGTGGCTAGATGAGATTTTGGCTTTTAACAAAGGCTAACGCACCACAACTGGCTGTTACATAGATCTTATATACCTCCTGCTAAATGCCAACAACTTGCTATTTGTCCCACATTTTTGGTCTCCACAAGACAAGACGTGTAACTTGTATATTGCCTCAAAGATTTATCCCATTGATCCCCAACTCTAGAACTACACTGACAAGTTTTTTTATACACAGCCATTTACTACTTAGTGTAGCCTAGTTTAGATACCAAATTCTCTGTGACAAAAACTCTATGACATGTGACTTTAAGACATCATAATAGAAGCATAGTAAGAATGGTTGTAGAAGGAGTCTCTATCAGTTAGGAGATAGGCACTCAGGAGAGCAGCTGAAAGACTTTTCCCTTTCTTATGCTAATTCATACTTTTCTTCCACCACTCCGTATAGTGAGAAACAAGTGACTTACCCCTTTGGAGAGAACACTGATTTAAGATGCTTTGAACTTAAGACAGTCAGCATCTAACTGTCCTCAGTTATGTACCATTGGCAACACTTCTTTCCAAAGATTCTAGATTTTGGAAACCAAGAACAAAAGTAAAAGTGTTACATGAGTAATACTAGGAGAAAGTGAAAGGGAAAGTGTGAGGGCCTAGTAACTGATTAAATAAGAGGAAATATCAAAAACCTTAGGAGGGTTCCTAGGCAGGAACTATGCACAAGAGAAGAATTTACTAAAGATTCATCTTTAAGATGATATTTCTGCCACCTTTTAGTTCTCCAGAAGGAAAAAACACAAAGGCAATTGAAAACATAAAGCATGTGCTATTTATACACCTGAAAAGGTCACTAGATCTCTATCTTGCATACCATCCATTTATCCTGAATGAATCTCTCCAAAAATTCCCAAATTGGCCAAATACTTAAGGAGTCATATTATTCATCTGTGGGCGAAAAAAAGTATACCTCTCAATACAGATTTCTTAGCCTTTCAATTAAACAATGAAACAGCATGACATTTTGTGTTTTTTCTCTTGGTTCATGGATTTGTGTATGCATGTTGTTTGTGATACATACTCCACACAACAATCTGCTCTGCAGTCCTCACCTCTCAAGCACTGGGTTAGTTAATGTTGTAAATATTTCTTAGGAGTTTTCTTCAGTTTCCAGTCTTGTCTTATTATGATACAAATGAGTAAAAGTTTTAGAACACATTTTATTTTGCATGGTACAAAAGCCCAGTAATTTGATTTGTTTGGTGATGCTTCTTTTGGAAAGGTATTGCAAAAATGCTCTTTTCAGATATCATTTTTATTATGTGTCTGTTTTACCAGTTCTCACTAGATAAAATTAACTCACAAATTCCAGCCTTTTTCTTTGGATGAGTTGCTTATTCTCAAAGGGAAAAATATGTTCTTGCTCAAATGACCACAGTGACCGCTATGTTCCCTTTGGCTAGATTCTTGTTCTGTGTAAAGAAAAACCTAAGTGGTCTAATTTTTTTTTCTCCACCTGCTGTAGGAGAAGACCAAGTTCAATACCATTTAAGGAACCTGAAGGTGCAGAAGTCCATGGGACCTGATGAGTTACATCCATGGGTCCTGAAAGAACTGGCTAAGGAAGTGGCTAAGCCACTATCCATCGTATTCGAGAAGTCATTGCAATCCAGTGGAGTCCCCACTGTCTGGAAAAGGGGAAACATAATACCCATTTTTAAAAAAGGAAATAAGGAAGAACCAGGGAACCACAGGTCAGTCAGTCTCACCTCAGTATCTGGCAAGATCATGGAGAAGTTCTTCCTGGAAACTATGCTAAGATATATGGAAAATAGTGAGGTGATTAGTTACAGCCAACATGGCTTCACTAAAGGCAAATCATGCCTGACAAATTTGTTGTCCTATGATGGGGCTACAGCAGTGGTGGATGGGGGAAGAGCAACAGACACCACCTACCTAGACTTGTACAAAGTCACTGTCCCACATGACATTCTTGTCTCTAAACTGAAGAGACATGGATTTGACAGATGGGTCACTCAGTGGATAAGGAATTGGCTGGATGGTCACACTCAGAGAGCTGTAGCCAATGGCTCAATGTCCAAGTGGAAAGCAGTGACGAGTGACATTCCTCAGAGGTCAGTATTGGAACTGACACTTATTTACATCTTTGTTGGTGATATGGACAGTGTGTTTGAGTGCACCTTCATTGAGTTCACTGATGACACCAAGATGTATGGTGCATTCAACATGCTGGAGGGAAAGGATGTCATCCAGAGAGACCTAGACAGGTTTGAAAAGGGGGCCCGGGTGATCTTCCAGGCCAAATGTGAGGTCCTGCACCTGGGTTGGGGCAATCTCAAAAACAAATACAGGCTGGGCAATGAATGGATTGAGACTAGCCCTGGGGAGAAGGACTTGGCAGTGTTGGTAGACAAAAATCTCAACATGGCTCAGCAATGCATGCTTGCAGCCCAGAAAGCCAACTGTATCCTGGGCTGCATCAAAAGCAGCATGGCCAGTATCTCAGGGGAAATGGTTCTTCCCCTCTACTCTGCTCTGGTGAGACCCCACCTGGAGTACTGCCTCCAGGTCTGGGGTCCCCAAAACAAGAAAGATGTTAACCTGTTGGAGCAAGCTCAGAGGGGAGCCACTAAGATGACCACCGAGCTGGAACACCTCTCCTATGATGACAGGCCAAGAGAGTTTGGGTTTTACAGCCTGGAGGAGAAAAGGCTTCGGAAATCCCTTATAACGGTCTTCCAGTACCTGAAGGGGACCTGCAAGAGAGTGGAAGAGGAACTTTTCACAAGGACATGTAGTGACAGGACAAGGGCAAATGGCTTTAAGCTGAAGGAGGTTGCATTTAGATTAGATATTAGAGAGAAATTCTATAGTGTGAGAGTGTTGAAGATTTGGAACAGGTTGCCTAGAGAGGTTATAGACTCCCCATCCTTGGAGGTGTTCAAGGCCAGGCTGGATGGGGCTCTGAGCAACTTGGCCTAGTGGAAGGGGTCCTTGTCCATGGCAGGAGGGTTGGAACTAGATAATCTTTAAGGCCCCTTCCAACCCTAACCATTCTATGATTCTTCAAGATACTCTGTCAGCAGGCAAACTTCTTCCCAGATTTGTTTGTAGCTGAAATCTTGTATTAATTTTCTCTCATAATATCGAATGGTAGCAAGCATGCCATTTCCTAAACCTTTGGGTTTTGTCTCAGGCACCAATAGGAAATCATATTAGGTAATATTGTCTTGCTGCTGAA
>NW_008649830.1:66604-91866 GCF_000695815.1 Acanthisitta chloris
AAGGTAATAAACAGCTTCTTCCTGTTAAGCATGATATTTGCTTTTATAATTCTAGTTTTCTCATTTATTGTGCTAAAATTTTCTCAAAAATTAATTTGCTCTCCCGCTTACACCATGCTAAGCTCTAGTTAGCAGACATACCAAACATTGTTTTGAAACTGAATCATCAAAATGAAAAAAAATTGTAATTATGGTAAAGGGTAAAGAGAAACACTTTATTCATATGCTTTTTAGTTCTGTAGAGAGGCATTACAAAATTAAGGTCCTCTTGGGTTTTGGACCCATCGAAGAAATGAGAAAATAAAGCTGTTGGCATTAATACTTCAGCATACTTTCCAGATGAATGGCAAAGATATAAATGCACATTTATTGTGCAACCTACCTTCTGTGGTCTTTACTTCAGAAGAGAAACAATGCAAAGTACAGTGCTGCAAAATTAAGGCTTAGCAGTAGTGTTTTAATGAAGAAAAGGCAACATGAAGACAATTAGGTGAGAACCTTCCATGCACCCTCTAAAAATCATATCTTCCTGCCAAAGTGATATGGCCAGCCTTTCTCAAAACAGCAGAGTCTCTGTTCTCTCCTTGACTTTGACGTGAGCATGGAGGAATACATCTGGTCCAGGTGGCTTGGCTTGCAAACTGCAGATCGAGATGCAGACTGCAATGTCAACTGAGCTCTGAGAGGGGAGCCAAGAACTCTGGTGAGGAGACAAGAGTCTGTGAACTGCTAACCTGTGAGATAACAAAAGGGCATCAATTGGTGCCAACCAGGTGAATGGAAACTGGGAGGTATGAGAGGAGTTGGGAATTGCAGACCTTTTGGATAACAGAGGAGATGAATGAGGGACATGACAGTGGTGAGGGAGGAGAGAGGAGGGGTGAGGGATGTGCCGGGCAACATGAATGGACATTGTACAGGAGCAGGACCAGAAGACTTGGAAAGACGAATGAGACTTGCACATGGGTAGACCGGGAGGCACCACCTCAGGTTGTTGCTGTGTTACTGTGCCATGAATAAACTGCTTTGTGGAACATGATGTGTAAGACTCTGCTAAGGGAAACTTAGGGTCAAACTGGTAAGGAAGCCTGGTCTGATTGCATGACTGGGATGTATAGGGAGAAAAGCAGGGCATTTGTCGTCTCACTGGAGCCGTCCATGACTGGGAAGTTTCCTTAACAGTGAGTGAGTGTAAGTTTGGCTTGATAAAATCTGAATAAATCACTGCTGCTTGACGATTTTTTTGAGTGTGGAAGTCAATAGAGCATTCTGCTGTCATATACATATACATATATATATATATACACAGAGGCATACTATACTTGCCTACCTACATTTCAATTGGAATTACAGTATGTTCTCTGACAGATTAAATTAGTAAACTAGAACAAGGAAGCTGGAGTGGTGAGTTAAATAACATTAACTGTCCTTTTCAAATTAACAGAAAAAGAGTAAAAAAATAGTAGAAGATAAAACGAATTAAAATTTCTGCTTTTCTAAGATTTTAAGACTCTTACTGTTTAAATTATGCAAATCCTCCTTTTTAGTTAATTGTCAAGAGTGTTTTTCCCATGAATGCCTTGCCAATTTATTTGTCATCTCTGGGCACAAGTAATAGATGTTAATAGTATTCTATAGACTACAAGGATATTTGGATCCAACCCTGGATACACTTTTTTTTTTTCAACTGATTGATCATTTAGCTAAACATTTTGGAAGCTTCCCCAAAAGGTAGAAGAGAAAATTGAAGTGCCAAAGCATTTTTTCACCTATTTGTTTTCAAAACAAAAGCAGAAAAGGCACCTAGAACATTAGTATCAATGACAGTGAGGTTATTGAATGATAGATGCCATGAAAATGAAACATGTGGGTGCTTCAGCTTCCAGAAAATAAAGCCAACAGCATGCCTCCAATTTGCCTGAAACTTAACAATTTAAGGAATACAGTCTAGCATTTTCAGCCGATAGCAGTGTTGTTGATTTCTTATCGTTTCAGCAGATTACAATTAGCGAAAATTTCAAGTGCATTTAACCAATGGCAGAAATACTGCAAACTTAATCCAGTTATGGGAGACCAATTCACATTTTGCATAGGGATACTTTTCAGATTCATCTGTTTGTGGGCAACTGTGTCATGGGTGGTAATGATTGATAGACTACAATAAAATGGATTTCTGCAATTCAGTTGATGTCATAAATTATCTAAAAACAAATTGCAGCAATGGAGCAATTAACAAGGTTTAAGTATAAAGCAATTGGAAGGCTTTCACCCTACATGTTGAGACCCCGACTATGAAGGGGTCTTTTATCACATGCAACCATTGTCAGTCTTTTGCTTCCCAAAATGCTCCATTCTCTGCTTTTATTTATATGCGTAAGTGAATATTAAAATCATTCTCTAGCATTTTTTCTCTGATATCAATATGATGTTAAAGTGATATTAGCTAAAATGCAAAGAACACAGTTGCAGTATGAAGCTGAGTACTTGTGGTGGGTTTACCCTGACTGGATGCTAGGTGTCCACCAGCGCCGCTCTATCACTCCCCTGCTCATCTGGACAAGGGAGAGAAAATATAACCAAGTGTCATGAGTGGAGATAAGGACCAGGAGAGATCACTCACCAAATACCATTATGGGTGAAACATACTTGAATTGTGGCAATTAAGCAAATTTATTACTAATCAAAATCAGAGATAATGAGAAATAAAACAAAAGTCCAGTAACTCAAGCTGTAATAAAACACAACTCTCTAAAGAATCTATTTTGAACAAACTAAGAAAAGGTTTGTAGAGTGAGCACTCTCTTTTTCCTCTGCTGTCTGCGGTTATAAGAGGTCTCAGTCTGCAATGTTACCCTGTCTCATCTTCTCTAAAACACAACTATGGTCATTTTAGTAATGATTTTTGTTTTTGTTCTCCAATGATGTTGATGAACCTATGTCCATTTATTGTTATATGTGACTCTCAAAATTCGATTTTGCTAACTGTGAAGGCTCACACAAGACAGAGATCTGAACAAATCACTTTACTGTGGTTCATTGACGAATCTATGCCAATTATCATTGTATTTGATCCTGAAAATCACATTTTTGCTACTGTAAAAGCCTTCAGGAGGCACAGAGTCAAACAAATCCCATCACTGGTGTTCTCCAGGAGGCAAAAAAAGTGGAAAAGCTGTACAATAAAAATTAATGCTTGTACATTAAAATTAACTGACTTAAATGATTTTAAAGTTTAAAAACAGAATTTCTTCTAATAGAAAGACTTACAAAATATCCAAATTAGTTACTGCTTTATGAAGCCAATTTTAGACTTATGAAAATAATTGCCTGGGGAAAAACTATTGAGTGGAAATTCACACACACGAGAATGAGAAACTAAGGACACAAACATGAGTGCAACTGAGCTAGTTGAATCTTTCCTTGCTGAAGAAGACCTTATTTAACTCCTTCCCTCTTTCTCTGAGAGGAGATCAGGCCTGCAAGGACTTGCCCATCTCAAGAAAAAATGAGAAGGAGAACAGTGAAAACAGATGAGAATGAAGTCAAGGCTCAAGGGACATGAGGCTTTGAATAATCTGGAGGTTATGGAACACAAGAAACCATAAGGTCACTGCTACAAAGCGAAATTTTAGGACCCTCAAGCATTTGTGGAGGAGCTATCTTTGGATGTACAGTGCTCATGTTCAGTTTCAACACATTTCCCTTGCAAACCACAAACAGGCTGTGTCTGCTTTGGTTTAATTATTTTTTTGATAATAGCTTTGATGGATCATATCAATTGGCCTAACCAGCATAAATCTGCAAATTATGCATCTGAAGATGCTGACCCTCTAAGAAATTAGCATTCTCTCTTCCTTCCCTCTCTGTTTTCTGGCAAGCACCCAGACACCCAGCTGTCTGTACCATCCTCTGCTGATGGGCAAACATCAAACTTTGACTGCTAGTTCCTCTGGGAAGTAAAAATTGCTTCTGTACAGTGGGATCCCAGTGCTCTTTGGAATACTGATGATCATGCATGGATAATTACTAGACAATGGAGGTTTTGCTGCTGGGATGTGTTGGAAAGCTTGACTTTCTGGGAACTGAACTGCTGTCCTGTCATGGACAAGTAAATACTTCACCCACCAGATATGGTCTCTAAGAATTTATGGAGATAGGCTCATCATGTGTGTGAACACCAGGAATTATTTGCTTCAGGAATTTGTCAGAGCCAGAGTGGTTATCCCCAGCTCACTCCAAATAAGGTTCTCAGGCTGGGTACTCCTAAACTCCTCGAGGCTGGATGCTCTGTTAAAGTTATCCCCAGCTCACTCCAAATAAGGCTCTCAGGCTGGGTACTCCTGAACTCCTCGAGGCTGGATGCTCTGTTAATTGGTACTATCAGTAACCATAATTTGCTACACATTTGCACAGGACTTGGCACACATCTTATGTGAACATTATCATCATCACAATATATATCGATAATTATATACTCTGATAATGATAGGTCATCTAAAAAGTCATCTTGTTTTTCACTATCAGGAGTCCAGTGTAAATTATTCTGTTAATACTTGTCTTAATCTGAAAATTGACCAAAGAAAATACCAGTCACTGCTAAATTCATCGAATTTAACAACTTAGAAATATGTAGGATTGTACAAAAAGCGTAATGAGTTCTATACCCGTAACCAGTTTCAATGGGGAATAATTTCTATTGTACCATCACAGGTACCAGAAAGGAAAACAGAAGGCCTCAGATCTCATCACTGTGCCTGACATAAATACAACTCTTCATACCAAAATTAATAAATTTTGATCTTTTCTGATCTTTTAATGTGTGCAAAGACATCTTTGGATGTTTAATTTCTTTTCCATTGGAACAAATATTAGATAATCCTTCTGTTCTTTCTTGTTAAAGAAAAGTAATCACTACTATCCCATGAGACAACTAAGTATCTTCTGTCCAAGTTCTAGAAAGCATGTGCAGAACCTGATGTCACACCAGTTAATTTTTTCCCTTCCAACAGCTCCTGCCTCTGCTTTCCACAAGATTCTATGAAACATTTGTTCCATTTCCTGCTTCTCCCAATCACACATGACAGAATAGAAATGCTCAGTCTTTGTAACCACTACATTTTCTTGCAAACCACAGCCCTGGGCCTAATATTTCTGCCTTTGTGCTGTCAAAAAGTATAACCTCACACAACAATACTAGGAATTCTCTATGTGAAACAAATGTACATATATAATAAATCTTTTTTCCTGCAGAGTAGGCATCATCTCTTGTGATCTATACAGTGTATTACTTCAACAAATGTGATTCTGGTTGCTGACTAAAATTCCAATGTGTGAGTACAAGAAGAAGAAAATGCTCATACTCCTCTCAATGCAGGAAAAAGAGATGGGATTAGATTCTCTGCCTACACTCCAACTACCAGAAAAAAATTATAAATACTTTAGGGTTTTGGTTAAACATTAAATACAAGTGTCTGACTGTAAAGATAGTTAATGAGTGTAAAATTTGTAGGCCCCACAGAATTTTCAGAACTTTTAAAGGACAGGTTTGATAAACACGTCAGAAGTGACACTATTACAGCCTGGGAACAAGGATGATCACCTCACAGTATCCATTCTAGTTTTAAGTTCTATGGATGAATTAGCGTATATCCTTAATGATTTTATTGGTATAGCAATGAATTCTGAAATTACGAGAAAGTACATGGCCCTTCAAAGCTGACCTGCTTCCAAAGCAGCATTTGAGGTATATTGCTGGAACCATTGCATTCTGACAATCAGTACTGAGGCATATCTTCTAACATCTTTGGTAGTGTAACCTTTGGGAATCCCAGTGGCACGGCTGCTCTTTCAGGAATGCTGAGTAGCATCAACATAAATTAAATACTGTTATTTAAGATTCCTCCAACAGGACTAACTTCTGCCGCTGCAGCTGCCCTAATTTGTCAAGCCATTGACGAATGAAAAAAAATCCATCTGTGTTATACATTTCTATTACTGTAGACTTTATGAGAATAAATCTATGAAACAAACTATGAACAGGATCTGAGGCTATATTTCTGATTACCCAATAAGTCAGCACAGTGAAGACGTGACCATATAAAAGGAGAACAGCTAAAGCTCAGAGTGACCACAGAACTGTATCACTCAAAAAAACCACTCTGAATGAGATTTGTCTCACCTTTTATCTATTTTGCCAGGTGCCCAGTCTAAGGCAGCTGCTCAGTCAATGTTAAGTTTGTAGTCAATGAAGAGAGACTGGTAAGTCTTGATCAGAGTTTACTCAGTCTGAAATAAAAATCTGAGGGGTGGGGTGACTCACTCATGAAAGCAACGTCTTTCTTCATTTGCTGACTAGCTAAGAGCAGATGTCTGTAGTTTTCACAGGACCAAAGCTATATGAGATTCACCTCTGATGCTATGATGCTTTGTGCCTAGCACTAAAGCTAGAAATGGACATGCTTTCAGTATATGATCATAATCTTGATGTATGGAAAAAGTACAATGCAGAATTTTCTGTATTTATGTCACATTTTAGTTCCCAAAAGTAAAAGTGTTAATATTAGATTTGGTACTTTAGTGTCATTTCTCTCTTCTCACTCCATCTCCCCTTTTAATTCCATGTCACCTATGTGCTGCAGGAGTAAAACTCCACTAGACTTTCTAATTGGTTTTCTTTTCTTACCAAGTGAAGAGGTGGCATTTAGCAGAGGTCATATTTATAACCACTATTTACATAACTGCATCTAGTGAATGAAAATGAGAAAAGTATCGCTTGGGCTATTAGACTTCATCTTTTTGTGGGAAATGAGGTGGGGAAATTATAATACAAAGTCTTACTAATGTTGAAATTATGCACTTTCATAATGGAGTTACTGCAGACCCAAACAAGGAAAAGTTGTCCCTAAGTACCAATGCTGGCTGCCAAGTCCCTGGTCCTATAAACAACAGGCTGCTTTCCTTTTCCCTCCTCTTTTCTCTTCAGGAACTAAAGGAAGTAACATATTAAACATATTTCTAAAAAACCCCTGCATGCAGAATCCAGGTGGGATTTAAACAACATGAGCATAAAACAGTTCAAACTCTGAACAATATTTTTACAGTATCCCCTTACTGCCCTCATTCCTGCAGAACTATGTAGAACATAAGGATTTTTTCTAATTGTTTGGGACATTCTAAAAACCTAGGGAAATTTCTTTTTTTACTGATACTGCCTGTGCAGAAGGGTTTTTTACATTTGACTTGTTACAATTTCTTCAAATTTATGGAGGTGTAAACCACTCATTTCCTGGTCAGTGTTTCATTCCTCATCAGAGACACTGGTGAAACCATGGCCTCATCACTCATAATGGTTACTTGGGAAGACAAACACCATCACTTCAAACATCCTCCCCTTCCTCCTTCTTCTCCCCACCTTATATACTGAGCATGATGTCATATGGTATGGAATATCCCTTGGGTCACTTTGGGTCACCTGTCCTGGCTGTGTCTCCTCCTAAACTCTCATGCACCCCCAACTCCCTTTCTTGCATGGCAGTATAAAAAGCAGCAAAGGCCTTGGCTCTGTGTAAACTCTACTCAGCAACAACAAAAACATCTCTGCATTATCAAACCTGTGACCTGCACAAATCCTAAACATAGGCCCATACTAGCCACTGTGAAGAAAATTAACTCTACCCCAGCCAAAACCAGCACACATACTCAGAGCATGCTTAACATATAATAAAAACCACCAGAAAACCCCTGAAATTTATATTATTTTACTAAATAAGCCACTATACCTCTCAACTTCTCTACACTATTAAGAATGCTGTCAATGTTTCTTAAGCATGTTTGAAGGAGGTCTGAAGGAATTGTCTTCCTTGAAGAAATTGTTTTAGATGCCAGGTCACATAATATGTGTACATGAACTCTTAATGTGTGTATGGAACTGAATAGCATCTCACCCCAGAATATTGCACCATTCTGTCATGAATTCGTGGAAACCATATCCATAGAGTTTTGACAGTAACTAAATATGCTATTGAATTCTTTCTTTTCAAGTTATTTAAATATGTTATTTTATTAAATTAAATGAACATTCCATTCTAAAAGGTTTTGATATCAGAAATTTTTTTTGCATGGATTACATGCATGGATTATTTTAAGTATTTCAAAAGAAAAAAAGGTAAAAAAAGAAAAGATTGGAAACCCATTGAGAAACAGAAAATAGGAAAATAAAATTGAAAAGTTTTTATCTTTCTCTTAATTTGCATTTTTTACTTGTGGTTTTCAATAGCTTTTTCTTCACGCTTTGTAGATAAACTTGTATTCATACTAAGATCCCGTGTGTTGGCAATTTTTGTCACAGAAAAAAGTCATAATGAAAATACAGAGTCAAAACAATGTAATTTCAGTTATTAATCATAAATACATTTCTGGTTTTAATGTTTCCCTTGCAGGTCTTTGAGAGATTAAGGTATAATAAAGATATAGTGTAATACTGTTAAAGGATTTCTATTCCTAATTATTTTTAGTGCTTGAATTTGTTGATAAAATTAATGAACAGTTCAATGAAATGACAAATTATAACTAAAATCAAAGTAACAAGGCTTCCTTAATAAATCAAAAACTTTTTTTTACATTTTTGTGCCATAGTTAAGGAAATGTTCCAATGAAACACCTGTTGATTAATAAAAGGCAGACAAGTGACATATAATTTCTGAATTCTCTGTGTGATTCATTTAGCATATGATAAATGAAATAGTATTATCTACAATTTTAATGTCTAGACACTTACATGTTATTAATTTTTGTGATAACTCCTAGCCTTGCTAAGGCTCTCCATAGATACATTACATATGGAGTGCATTCAGAGAAGCATGTATGTGAAGGGTTGATGGTGAACTGAAAGGTCTGACATCACACACAATTTCTTCTATCATTGGGTGACTTTAAGGGCTTAAATTTATCATTGTCCCATCACTAAATTTGGCTTTGTCTTGTTTCTTCTCCTTGTGTGTTGTCTAATAAAGAGCTAGTCAGTGACACAAAGGTTATGTCCAATTACATAGAATCATAAAATCATCAAGGTTGAAACAGACCCTTTAGATCATCCAGTCCAACTGTCAACACTACCACTGTAATCCCTAAACCACTAAACCATATCCCTCAGCACCAGATTAAGATGCCTCTTAAACACTCCAGGGATGGTGGCTCCATCACCTCCCTGGATAACTTATTCCTGCGCCTGACAACCCTAACAGGGAAAATTTTTTATTCTAAGATCTTTTTCTTTTTTTTAATACTGTAAGCATGGCAGAAGAGGCCATTCCCCATTTCACTGCAACATTCTTCCAGGTAGTTGTAGAGAGTGATCAGGTCACCCCTGAGCCTCCTTTTCTCATGAATGAATAAATCCAGCTCCCATAGCTGTTCCTCATAAGACATGTTTTCTAGACCTTTTACAAACCTTGTTGCCCTTTGCTGTAAATACTTCAGTACCTCAATGTCCTTTTAAAACTGAGGGGCCCAAAACAAAACACAGTACTGGAGGTGTGGCCTCATCAATGCTGAGTAAGGGGGATAATCACTGCCCTAGTTCTGCTGGTCACACTATTCTTGATGTAGGCCAAGATGCCCTTGGCCTACTTGGCCACAACACGCTGTTGGCTCTTGTTGAGCTGGCTGTCAACCAGCACCCCCAAGTCCCTTTCTGCTGAACAGCTCCCAGGCCACTCCTCCCCCAGGCTGTAGTGCTGCATGGGATTGCTGTGACCTAAGTGCAAGACCTGGCACTTTGCCTTATTGAACTTCATTCAGTTGTCCTTAGCCCATTGATCAAGTCTGTCCAGGTCTCTCTGTAGAGCTTTCCTATCCTCAGGCAGATCAGCACTGCCACCCAACTTAGCGTTTTCTGCAAATTTACTGAGGGTGCACTCAATCCCCACATCCAGGTCATCAATAAGGATGTTAAGCAGGACCAGCCCCAAAACTGAGTCCTTGGGAACTAAACTAATGATTGCTAGCCAGCTGGATTTAGATCCTTTCATCATAACTCTCTGGGCCCGGCCAGTCAGCAAGTTTTTCACCTGTCGAAGAGTCCACCCATCCAAGCTGTGAGCATCCAGTTTTTCTAGGATGATGCTGTGGAAGATACTGTCAAATGCTTTACTGAAGTCCAGATGAGCCTTTCCCTCATCTACTAAGTGGGTCACTTTGTCATAAAAGGAGGTCTGATTAGTCAGGCAGGACCTTCCCTTCATAAATCCATGTTGGATGAGGTTGATCCTCTGGTTGTCCTGCATGTGTCGTGTGATGGCACATAGGATGATCTCTTCCATAACCTTGCCCAGAACTGAGGTTAGACTGACAGTTCCCAAGATCATCCTTCCAACCCTTCTTGTAGATGGGCATTACTTTTGCTAATTTCCAGTCAGCTGGAACTTATCCAAGTAACCAGGACTGCTGGTAGATTATTGAGAGTGGTTTGTCAAGTTCTTTCACCAGTTCCCTCATTACTCTGGGATGGATCCCATCAGTGTCCACAGACCTGTGAGTGTCTAATTGGCACAGCAGGTCACTAACCATCTCCTTCTGGATTATGGTTGCTTCACTCATCTCCCTAGAGCATAATCCCTAGAGCACTCATCTCCTTAGAGCATAGCTGTTGTTCTAAGGGCAAGAGTGAGAAAATAAAGAGGCAGTTTGAATAACTTAAATTGAAAGTCATTTTTTCCTTTTCTGTGATGGGGGAGGAAAATACCTATCTAGCCAACAGTATCATTTCAATTACCATACATTCTCCTTCCAGTATGGCACCTATAAGGTAATGCAGGGGGTTTTTCTGAATTATTAAAATGCATGGGTTCTTCTCCATTCCACAGCAAACCAAACTTTGACTAGTGCATTTTTCTCCCATCCTAATTTCCTATGTTCTCACTTCTTCAGTCTCTTAACTATTCAACATATTAAGACAAACTTCATTCATTTTATCAGCCACTATGATCACACTGAATTCTTCAGATGTTTTTAGCAAATTCTCTGCACCAAAAGCATCATAATTTGGTGTCATCTCTTTTTTTTATACTCTGAATAATTTATTTCCACACACACAATCCAGTTACATCTGTTTTTATTAATATGAAAACAAGGAGTATTATCTTGCAAAAGTTGTTCTCAGGAGTTAATCAATATCCATTGTGCTATTCAACTTGGTGATAATACTGAAAGCCACGTACGTGCAAATAATATAAAAAGCAAGTTACTTCCAGACTAGAGTGCTTATCCATTACAATTATCAATATTTGCATGTGATTACAATCAAGTATTATAATGCTGTAAGAGTGGCCTGGTCAGTCAAGGAGATGAGATGAAACCTGTTAGTTACCCTGGCAATTGCAAATGTTCTTCAGATATGAAGCTAGGACCAACCTACAGGAAGATGAAACATGAAAAAGGGGGAAGAAGCATCATCTAAATGTCGTGAAACTACTGAAAGCAAACAAGGTGCTTGGCAGAGTTCATTTTGCATACTTGTTAGGTCATAAATATATTGAAGTCTATGACAAAGCTAGATGAGTGAGTTAATTTGGATCCTGGAAGCATATTTAGAAATACCTTGGGTAGGTCTGCAGTGCACTGCATTGCATTACGTACACCAGAAGGATCCTGCTCACTGTGCAACTGGATTGTGAAGTACAATCTGGAGTGGGAATTCAGAAGGATTTCAATTCTTCTGTCTACTGCATAACAACTTAACAATATAAACAAAATAAATCCCTCAGTATACATCAAAGGCTGGGTAAAAAAAGCACAGTCTCTTCTAGGGCAATAAAACAGCATATCACTTAACCAGACTAGACAATTTTTCCACTGGAGCAAAAAAATAGATGTCTTTTTGCTCTGTTTAGACCAATGCCTGTCACTGGCAGAAGATGCCAAGGAAACAGTATCAGAATAGGGCTAATGTATAATGATATTTCCCTTGGAAATTCAAAAAATATGCAGAAATAAGTTTCCTGAACTAGGGTTGTCTTTCTAATTAGTAATCATAAACAAATTCTTGTTCTGTGAGTTTAACCATTTTTTTAATTCTGTAAAACACTAGCATCCAAAATATTTTCGAGTGAATGTACTTCACTGTTCAATAGCATGATGTGTGAGGAATCATAGCCTTCAGTTTGTTTTCACCTGCCACTTGCTAGTTTCATTCTCTTAACTTCCATTTGTTTACTAGAAGGGAGTGTACAGTGATTTCCCCTTTATATCCCCTATTTTTATGATACTCCTGATTCCATGGTGTTCTTTTGTCTCCCAAGTCATAGCGTTTTTTTTCAACCTCAGGAGCCCAAGTCTATGTTATCATTTAACAGTGAAATAATTTTGAAAAGCGAATGTGTTTATTTGTGCTATTATATAGAGGAATGAAATAAAGCAAAAGTGCTACTAAACATAATTACATTTTGCTTTTCTTTTTTTATCCACAACAATTTGTCAAGAAATCCATGTGCTACTTTCCACTACTATCACAAACTAAAACACAGATTTCCTGCAAGTTGTTCTTGTTTAGGTGTTTGTTCAAGAACTGGTGTCTGAGTTCTGAAGAAAAAGGAAGATCTCTTTGGTAGTGGCTTTTCAATAAACCTCTAGGGCACTATACATTATGGTTTTAGCATGCATGGTTAGCGCACTGAGGACTGTATTAACTCCAGTACAATGAGCATGTACAGTGCTGCTTGACCCTTAAAAAGCACCTACTTTGTTACTGTTGCTTATCAATAAACACTAAGATTAGGCTGTGTGCAGAAATAATTCGGAATGGAACATCTGGTTTATTTATAGAATTTCTTACTACAGAGACAGCTTCTACTTTGCAAAAATTTGGCTGTGCCCAAGCAGCTTAATTTTGATATGGCCATTAAGCTGTAAAACAGCAACCATGTTGCATATGTTAGGCCTGGAAACTTCAGGGAGCACCTGAATACTACCAACATACAGATTACCAACACACAACTATATTGCAATGGAGAGGCACAACCCTCCCAAAACAGAGAACCCTGGGAGCTCTAGATAGATAGTTGTATCTATCTATCAGATTAGGCAAAGCCAGTCACAAAAAGAATTTATGTGTAAAATGATGGACTACAGTTGACATCTGTCTTTGAACTTTCCAAATTTATATCTGTGAAAATAAACAGTATAGGAAAAAGTGATGAGATATGCAACATAAAAGTGCAGCAGAACAGCAGAACCCAATAAAAAAATTCATCTCCTGCCAAAAATAACCTGTCATCAGACATCTGTTGAAAACTTAACTGTTCATTTGCATACCATGGTGCTCAGAGAACACGTTATTGGCAGTTGACTAAATTTTATAGTCAAACAGCTGTAAAGGTTAGGGGAAAAGCCATGGGATACCAAGACTCAGTACTAAAAGATGGTTTCAAGCCAGATTTGGCTGCTACTGCCTGAGCATTATTTCTTCATGACAGTGCAGCCAGCTGTGAAAACTATTATTTTCTCTGTTCACTTCCTGAAGAAAAGCAGTCCATGTTACAAAAGCCAGTACCACTGCTTGTCATTCTTGGTCCATTCACCAGCAGTCTCTACAGTATCAATCTCCTTGTGTATTAAATCCATCTCTATTCTTTCAACAAATGAAATACAGAATACCTTATCCTGCTGAGTGTGACAATGACAGATGTTCTGGTCTTCACATTAGTCCTACATACTCACATATATACATACACACACATTTGCTGGAAGAAATCAATTTAGGAACAAACTCCTCTGAAAAACTTGGTTGAAATTGGCCTAACGAACTGCATAAAGAAAACCAGCATGAACAGACTTAAAGTCTGAGCAGCTTATTTTGTTAAGAAATTGGTCTCAAAAAGCTGCTCACACAACTCTGTTTCATGGAATACTTTCTAGTAGCTAAACTCTATCTATATATAAAAATTGCAGACTTGTGGTTCAGTAATGATTCCTTACCAAAGTGGAAGGTTTTGCTGACATAATATATTACTGTTACAGCATTGCTTTCACATTGCCTATCTTCTGTGTATAGCTCTCTTTGGATGATAATATTTGGTCAAAAGTGATAATGAAACACTAGGTAAAGTTCAGATATGACTTGGCTCGAGCTATGACATGGTAAGTTTCTCATCAGAAGGATTTAAATTTTTAATTCTTTAAGGAGGGTGACCTTTACTTTCCTGTACATTACTGAAGTGGAAATGCCTTATCCTTTGACATGCAGCCATTTATTTTAGTCATTGGTAAGTTTCCAATTTTCAATTGCATTAATTCCTATCAGCTTTGCTTTCTTTTTATTTAGTCAATTAATGACAAATAAATTACAACCCTCCCTTAATTTAAGGCAACAAAGCCAAGTCTGCTATTTATCAAAGAAGCCTCTCACATCAGATATTTTCTTGAGACAATTCCTGTTGATCGGTGTTTTTTAACAATATTTCATCTCCTTCTTTCTTCTCACAATTCTCCTGCACCTTATTTAGCAGAGTGGCAAACTGACAGTTGGTAGAGACATGCAGCCATTAGCTATATTGCTATAGCTGCTGATTTGTCCTGAAAAAGCAGATTGAGACAGCTCTTAATTGAAGTCACCTTCATTTTCAGAAGCTTCATGAATCATGCTGAAAGAGCTGAATAACAAGCTCTCATCTTATTTGGATATGCGACAGGCTTTATGTCTCATATAGTATGTCTTCTCACACAGAGCGTGGAGCCTAGCAGGGATTTTTCTTTAATGAACTATTAGATTTTGAAAAGTCTGCCAGTCTAAGACTGGAACAGACAAAGTCAGTGATGGAGAAAGGATAATGTATCTACAGAGACATGGATGATCCAAAATTTGTTATATGTGCTTCAATGATAAGCACAGCAGTTCTTTCTCAGTTAGAACACTAATGGCAGACTTGTCCCAGGCTTACTAAGCAACAGCTGTGGTGGTCCTTCCTAATTTACTTTAATGTTCTGAGTGTTGGCAAGAACTGCTTCTATGGAGGAGACTCTTTACTTCACTTTCTCTTCAATAAGCTTTGATTTTGAGAATATTTCAAGGTTGAATTTAAATCCAGTTCAAGAAAAATGTTTATGGAGTTTGCAACAAAATAAAAAGGTTAAACTGAAAACATACAAGGAACTGTTAAGTTAAATGTAAGAAAATTCTGAGTTCAAATATTATACTAAAGATCAATGAATTAACTCTACATAAAAGTAGTACTATTTCATTATCAACAAAAAGATAAATCTCCCTTTGTATAGTAGCAGCACATGAATACTAGATTCAAAAGTCTGTACTAAAATAATCTACTATTCTAATAAAGGTAAATTTAGATTTACTCCTGCAGAATAGGTCAATGGAGCCTTGCCAGAATGAAAGTGGCATAACACCACAGAAATAAGTGGAGAAACAAGGTTTATATCTCTTTTATCTTTTATATATCTTTATATTTATGAACTAATATTTTTCAAATATAAAGATTTTTAGTCATTTTAGAAAAACTCCACTGACTTTAGTCCAAATACTAATTGCTTTTACAGTCTAATATAAAGGTGAAATCAGATTCAGCATCTAGAGATGCTGGAATGTATTGGCACTGCATAATCAGTATCTGAAGCATGGTATTTGCCTGAATAAACAATTGCTTTCTATCTATGGAATGTCAGGTAAACAATGCCAACAGAAGTGACATTATTGTCTATCAAGGTACAATTTTCTATCACTGGAACAGAAGCTAACATTAAAGTAATAAATAATTTCTCTAGATAGATTCTTCTAATTTATTAGAAGGGTACAATTTGAATTTATCATGTCATAACATATCATATCATCCCTACCAGTCAAATTCAAGTAAATATTCACAATTTCTTCTTTGATTAATGTTCTAGCTAGTTCATTTGGAATGGAAATAAGTCCACTATAACTATAATTTCGGGAACCAAACAATTATATTTTTTTGCAGTCCAAAACGGATCCATTAGCATTGTGTGGTTGTCCCCAGGATAAATCTCAAAATGGGCTGAAGTGCAAAATCTTTGCATTCATAGGGCTACTTTTCTTAAATTTTTATGCAGTAAAATGACTCCCAGCTGTGCCATGTAATTGCCACTTTTCTAGAAAGGTCTTACATAGTATACAATTTTGATATGTAATAGAGAAATGTTTATGCAGCATGATTATAGTATAAAATTTTGATATATAATAGAGAAATGTTTATGCAGCATGATGCCTTCTAAAATTTCTCAAATAGTATGTTGCTCGCAACTGTACCAGTCTGGTTTCTTAACTGATACCTTTGCTTATTAAATGCTAGAATAAATCACACTGTGAATTTCAATTTTAAATTCTGTCTATGCGTGACAGAATGCTAATGTTTTTCCTAGGATCTTCCAATTGTTTCAACACGTAATGTATTCAAATCAGTAGAAAACTTATCCATATAGGAAAGAGACTAACCTGATTTTGTGTCTGATCTCTTCAGTGTTAAGGGGTCTTGAATTTTTGCACACAAATATTCCTGCTCTAGTAGAAAGGACTTTGATGGAACATAAAATGAAACTATAATTGCTTTTCATGTGGGAAAAAGATTCCTTTTGTAACCCATTTGAAATCGGTGTGCCAGGCTGGGGAGTACATTTAGATAAATGATGGTTCAGAAGAAAGATTTTCAGCAAAATTAATTGAATTGCAAAAGAACATTGTTGAGGACAAAATAACGAGTGACTGTAGTAATGAAACTTTTTATAAGATCTAATAAAAAATTACATTATCAATTGAAGGATGATAGGAAAGAACCAGATAATCTTCAAGACTGGAATAACAGGAGGGAATGAAATTGAGGACTACAGAGTAGAAAGTTGTTCACAGAGGGATTATAACCTGATAGTTTGTAATTCAGAAATGAAAAAACATGAGAATGAGGACTGCTGTTTGAGGGACTGGTTATTCATATGATGCAGCTATGCAAATATACACAAAACAATGTATCTAGGTGAAAAATAGTGGTGCAGCTCCCTGTAGATGAAAAAGCGAGTTATAAAGCAAATATAACTCTTCTAGCTTTTTGTTTTGACACTATTGTTTCTCCTAACATCAACATCTGCTGTTTATCTGAAATATTAACTGACCTAACTGGAATATATCTTTGCTTCAGATTTAAAATGATGACAGTAAATTACATTTGTCCCAGAATCCATTGCCTGGGACCCAAATTTGTTCATGTGATTAAGATTTCAGCTCCAGGGGCAGAACAATTTGATCATTGAAATAAACTGGTCACATCTTTCATGTCAATTTCCTCATAGTGGATTCCCACAACATCTTTCCTAACACATATTATTCAGTTATTAGCTATAATGAAATCCAAATCCAAACTGAGTTCTCCAAGATATGAACCTGTCCTGAACTTCCTGAAGCTAGAGAAAATATTTTCAAAACAGCACCTTATTCAGAGCAAAAGGAGACACTGCATTTGTCACAATCTCCCTTAAAAGTGCACATTAAAATTGCTAAGCCTGCTGAGAAAAGAGGATGAAAGTTAACTTAAATAATTGAACATACTTAGGGCATCTCACCTATGTGCTGCACTGGCTTTCAAAGTAGTTATTTGTGAAGAGCATTTCACAAGAGAAAACTGGGGTCACTGTGTCCTCATGTCCTCTGTTGAAAAGTAAATAATTCAACAAGTAATGCCCTGGCTACATTGTGAAATATACCCAAACAGTGGAGAAATATGGAGGTACCAGCAGTGAACAGAGTCTTTCTGCTTTTCTGATGAGGGAAGAAAAAAAAACAAAAAAAAAATTTAGTCCAGCGAGATACTCTCAGGGTTTTAATAAGGATCTTCCTCTGTTTTATTCTCTTCCAAAATGTGTTATACATATGACATTACCAGAAAAAACACTCTTGCCACTTCCCTCATGAAAACTCATGCATTCCCTATAAATCATTCAAATATCAAACAATTCAGTGCTGCTTCCTGGCATCAAACTATCATCAACTAACTTCCAGTTCTTTAGCTTCCTGTAGAGTCTTTTTTTGCAACCTTATTCACAACAATGGCAGAAACAGGTGAAATGGCCCATTGCCTGTAGTGTCAAGGCTCAGGATAGCAGGTTATTCTGTACCTTCTAGCTATGTAGTATTTAGGTGGGAATCAGACATCTTTAGCTTGAGAGAAGCATAGGTGTATGTCAGTAGCAGTACTCTGGAAAGAAAAACGAAGGCAGGATAGGCAAGAGTGAAAGAAAGGATTACATTTCATTCCTGCCAGGTGACCAGTACACTCTCTTCATGCATTGGAGAGTCTGTTTTCAGACTCAGACATGAAAGAGGATGGAGAATAAAATGATAGCATTGGCATCTAGGCAATATGTGATGCACAAGGCTCTAAATAAGAACATCCAGTTCTTATTTATCCAGTTCTATGGGGTGAAAATTATATGGAGAGCACATAAATAAGGTCTTTTGAGGTAAAGGGTCCGGTAAATTCCCAAAACTTGAGATAATCCTGCTTGTTCATATTTATCTAAAACTCCATGTTTTCACTCCATAATTCACCAGGCCCACGGCAAGAAGCCACTGGAGAGACAGAGATCTCTCTATTTTTGGCCCTACATGAAAGCACTTCCATGCAGAGCATAAGGACAGTAGAGGAAAGACTGTTTAATATTATGTCTATATATATCTTTTATATTGGTAGTTACATCAAATTTTGTTTCATAACTAATCGCAGGGATAAAGAAGATTTTTTTTTAGAATTTAAGCTCAGATCTTGTTCCACCTTTCTAAAAAAAGGAAGAGCTCACACAAGTCCATACAATTTCCTTCTGACTTATCAGTGATTTGGCAATAGGAAACTGTATTATCTGAAATTGCCCTATTTGTAACATTTCTGGCATTTTAATTATATTGTTACTCTCTCATTCCTTCTCAGCTGAAATTCTACACAGATTTTGAGGGAAAGGAGTTGTAAATGTTAAAATTGGCTGACAGCCGTGTTTTTCCTCTAGGGGTTTGCATTCTGTGTTCTTTGAAGACTCTGCAGTTAGTCCAGCACTGGATCTTCAGTGTAAAACCAGAGAGTGACACTTTCTGGTGATACAGTGTTAACAGAAAAGCTGCAAAGTGGAAAAATATTATCAGATTTCAGTGACTTTGCTCAGTGTTATATCTAAACCTGTAAGAGTACAAAGGAGGCATAAGCCTTCTGATATTTTATAATCTTTAGGATCCAAAAACACAACTTCTCATAGAAATCCTATCCCAGGCAACTCAAGCAGGAAGTTTTTAGCTAAGCAAACTGCACCAGTTTGATACAAATAATTTTATGTGATGAAGTGAGAGTTTTCTCAGTGAAGAGGATAGGACTTTAAAAATATAAAGAAGCAGTCATGTACAAAATTTCTTACAGTTTTAGTCACTCAAAGTTCTGAAGAAACTCTTCAAGAAATCTTGAGGAGGACATCTGCTTAGCAAACTGCCAATACATGGCTAAAATTGAAAGAAGGCACTGTCAGTAACCTTCATCAGCATTAGAATAAGGATCTGAAACAGCCCTTCCAGAGGTTGCATGATGTGAAGGGGAAAAACAAACAGCTAGTTGTAGGATGGAGTCTGATATGTTAATGAAAAGGATTTTATGTTGGAGTTATGACCATGACATTGGGACAGAAACTACAATGACACTTTCTGTCCTGGTTTCATGTAAATTCTGATACTTTCAATGCTTTTATGAAGTTTTGGGCAAACCCTTTGTCTTGATACTATTTTAAAGCTTCAGAGTCTGTATCCTTCAAGAGTTTGGAGAAACATGTGAAAGTGCATCAGGTAGCTATTCAGCATGCAGGAGAGGTTGTGTTTCATTTAATTTGTCCATCCCCCCACTCATGGCTGGAAGTGAAGACCCTGCCAGGCAGTTTGCTGAATGCAGGGCCCAGTGTAGGCAACTGTGCTGTTCAGAGCCAAGGGGTGGAACATGTCTCCTTGTGACCACTGCAATAACAGATTGGCCTGGGGAAAAAGATGCTTTAGCAAAGCTGGTCCCATGCCAACAAATTCAACAAAATCCTATTTAGTTCCTGCTGTGTAGACAGTACAAATACAAAAACATTAGCACGTGTACTTTAGAGAGATATGCTCTCAGTGAGTGGAGACTGAAATTCTGTTATATTTTCTGTCTCCACAAGGCTGCAAAGTATAACTCCCAGTAAAAATCATTGCAAACTCTGGGCTGAAAGTAACAGCTAATAAATGCACAACAAAGAAATAAGCTCAACTACATAACTGAGAGTGAAGGACAAGGAGGAAAACTGGATCCCATTCTCTATAGAAGCTCTCTGATTTCCTAATATCAGCAGTGAAGCAGCTTCATTCCTACTTGCTTGCTCTCAGCCAAAAGTGCCAATATTCTATTTGCCACCAGTTTCTGCTGTTTCCCATAGCCAGCACTTTGATCCCTTTCAAATCAAACATCAGCCAGTCACCACTTGGCCTCAAACCCATCCTCATCTCAATAATAGATGCAGTTGCTATGGCTGGGTTGGGTGTTCTGCATGGGTACAGCTGAAGGTCACAGGCTGGACCACTCTCACACCAGACCTATGTTCATAGCAGACAAAGTAAACGCTGGTAACACCTCATCCACAGAAGCTGAAAATGCTCTGTGTCCTTGCTGAAGTTCTCCTCAAGTAAAATATTCAGAAACTAGATAAATTAAGATGGAGGCTCTAAGAAAAATAAGCACTTCCTATAGCTGCTGTAAAATGCATATACTTGTTAGATAATTTTTCAATTACTTATCTGTAGAGTAGGCTGAGATATTACAAGAAAACATGTTTTTTAACTTTAAAAATTGTCAACATTAACTGTAACTTTTCTAACAAAGCCTTTACGTCTTTCTGCTTTGAAAGAACTTTGTTTTTAAATTAGGCTAAGTATAGTTGATTTAAACACAATCAATTTTTTTAGGTCTCAGTGAACATTTTTTTTATAAATTAATGTAAAATATATTTTATTTGAATCAAAAACACTGTGGACTTCCAGTTTCCATAGCCTTAGATTTTGCTGTTTTATTCTAATTTAAAATAGACACTCTTCCCTCAGTAAATCCATTTTCAAATAAAATGGAAGAAGCTTTTCTTTCTCATTTCTTCCCCAGGTTGTCCTTGCAGCTGCAATTTAGAAAGAAGTTGTGTATAAAACAATATCTCCATTCGTGTATTATTCAGGTTATGGCTGCTGGGACAACCTTGTTCCAGATTTCAAGTTACTGAAAGATGTATTATTTTATTACCCAGACAGGGACTTTTACTGAGATGCATGTTTCAATTTCTTTTTCAGTCTTTGAGAACAGCTTCTACATTTTGTGCAAACCTGGAGTAAAACAAACAGCATGTTATCAACATAAATCTCACTCAGCTGAAAAAGGCCGAATAGAGGTTAATCCAATTACTTAATGGTTGTCTCCTTTTGACTCTTCCTTCAGGCAGCTGTGCTTTTACATGTTCTGCTTCTCTCTCCAAACATAATTCTTCAAAGTTCTTTCCTTCAGAAAGGGAAAAGTACTTCACTGTGCTCTCTAAGCAAAATCTCTCTGAATTATGAGGGAATAGAAATATAGTCAAAAAATTGTACACACAGTGTTGAAATTACTCATTTAAATCAAATATTTAATTTTCATTTCTTGAGGTCAGAAATCTTACTGAATTAAATATATAGTAGTAATAGCACTAAAATTTTGATCAATAACATTAATTGATTTGATTGATAGCATTAATGTTTGACTCCAGTAAATGTGTTACTCCAGAGAAAACAGGATAAATAGCAGTAGGAGTCAAATAAATATGATTAATAGAATTATAATGAGAACAAAATTAAATGAACTGCATGTATATATTTTCAGCATTCCTATTCCTGCTTCAATTGAATGTGCTAACTCCTGCTAGCATCGTTGCTCTGAAAGTTTAATGCCTAAGCAGTAAGCTGCACAAAATGATAACTGACCTATAGGGAGGGAGGGCAGCAAGTGAACAGTGAATGAGATGGCTGGCACAATTAATCTTTGGCATCGACTTGTGACTTGTGAAGCAATTATTCTGCTGCCTTTAGGACATGCCAGAATATTCATAGCTAGAACTCCTGCTAGCATCGTTGCTCTGAAAGTTTAATGCCTAAGCAGTAAGCTGCACAAAATGATAACTGACCTATAGGGAGGGAGGGCAGCAAGTGAACAGTGAATGAGATGGCTGGCACAATTAATCTTTGGCATCGACTTGTGACTTGTGAAGCAATTATTCTGCTGCCTTTAGGACATGCCAGAATATTCATAGCTAGAGTAACCAGAACTAGACCTCCTGTGCAGATGCACAGCAGTCCTCTGTCATCTTCTCAGACATCCATGGTAGTGATTTCTGGCACTAACCAAGATGGACACTATTTATTCCCTAGTCAGCCTGACCCAGTATTCCTCTCTTCCTGTAATAAAATTGTAATATTTGTGCTGTAGATGTTGCCCAGAACAGCTTCTTCTTGATAGAATATTCAAACACTAAAATCAATCCTCTTTATTGCTAAATGAAAAGGGAAAACTTGCTTCCCCTATGTGTTTTTACTGCCATTCACTCAGTGAGCAAAATCTTAAGTTATAACAATGGAACTAGGAATAAAGAAAACTAATTAAAAATAATCTTTGTAAAATCTGGGGAGGTAGACTGAGTGACTAGACTACAAGGAGGGTAAATCACATGCTGGACCCAAAATTAGCTCAAAGTTTTGATCAAAGATTCAAACTTCAACAAAGATAAATTTTAGTGCCTTGGGGGTCAAAAATAATGTGCAACAGTACAGGCTAGTGATAGTGACTGACTAGCTGGATAATGCTTCTTCAGAAAAAACAGAGGGATCATGGTAGGAAACAAGTTAAACATGAGGCAACAGTGCATCCCTGCAGTGATGAAGGCTAACAGCATGCTGTGCTGCATTAACTGGAGTACAATAAGAGGGGTAGGGAAAATGGTTATTTCACTCTTCTGTGCACTTGTGTGGATGTATGTGCTGCCCTGTCTCCAGTTTTGCCACCCCAGTGCAAGAGACATGACCTGCAGGCAGCCACAGGAGGGCCAGCAGCATAGTTAGGGCCTTGCAGCACATGGGGCAAGGCTGAGGGAACAGAGCTTTTTCGGCCTCGAGAAGAAAAGGCTAAAAGTAAAGCCTAACTGTAATCTTCCATAACCTAAAGTGCAGCTACAGAAAAGGTCAAATCTGGTTATTCTCAGAGGTGCAGTGGTCAAAATTTCCAGTGACAAACAAAAGCAAACCTTCATCAGAGTAGTAAGCATCAGAACAGGTGTCCAGAGATAATGTGTTAGCTCCATCCTCAAAGGGTTTCAAAATTTCACCAGATCAGTCAGTTCCTGAGCAAAGTGATATAACTTGGACAATAGTTCAACTCTGTGCAGGAGGTAGGACCAGACCACCTGCAGAGCTTCCTCCCAACCAGGACTGTCCTGTGACTCCACCCTAAATTCCAGCTCTGGTCCTCCTACATGTTGCATTAAGTTCCTACTATAATAAATCAGCAGCAAGGCAAAGCTGAGCTCTGTGGCTTCCTACTCATTGCACAGGAGTTGTGAAATGCATAAAATGACAGATGTTCCTTCAAGGATTTAGCAAGGGTGACTTACCCAAGGTCGTGCAAGTCTATGGGAGATCTGGAAACAGAACCAAACAGAGTTTTCCAGCCAGTTCACCGATTAATCAGCTATCCATTCACAGTATGGTTGCTGCAGCTTCTACAGAAACAGGCCCGTTGAAGTGATGCCTTCCATCTGCACACCATTTTTTTTACATGGTCCAATAGTAATTACAAAAGAAACCCTGATACTATGCCTAGTTCTTCTTTGTCTTTGAGTACACATTTTTGTTCTTGGCAAAAGGTCAGCAGCATAACAATAATGCATTCATATCCCCTTCAGCAGAGATGTTATTTTGATTCAGCAAACCACTGTGATCTTAGCTGTAGACAAAAGATCCTGAGCAAGTACCAAAGAACTCAACATAAAAATGAAGGGATATTTTTGAAAGAAAGGAGCAATATAATAATTATACTATTTTCTGTCTTTGTATGCAAAAATATCATGATTCCTGGTCTGCTCCATTAGTGCTTAATTAAAATTCTTGCAAGTTCACATTGAATTGTAGATTATTTTTAAGCTACTTACATTGCATCAAATATTATGGACTTATTTTAAGAAAAGGGTGAATTGCATTATTATAGGAATGATGCATCTGAAGTAAGAGATAACAAAATCATAGAAGCATGTCTTGTAAAGAGGTCAGAGAGAAATTTTGTCTGTATCCAACTTGTATCTGGAGTACTGTCCAACATCTCAGGTGCATGGCAGGATTTTTTCTTGTTTTTTAAACCCTCAGATATTAGCAAGGGTAAGAGACAGGCTATAAGATATGATGAGCCAGTGGTTTCATGTTATCGTGATGAAAAATCTAAACATAGAGATACAAAAATCCTCTTCTGTAATTAGCCATGTTCCTTAAAACATTGACAAATTAATTCCTATATGTTGAGGTGATGAAGAAAAATCAGCAGGTCCACATCAAAAATTATTTACAAGTGCTCATCATTTTATAGCTGCAGAGGAAATAAGATAGAAGAGAGCAATCTTGCCTTTAACAATTCTGCAATGAGACCAGGTTAGCCATGCCTGTCATTTCACTTCTACCTATGTCAGTTCAAATGTGAAGCACTGAGCACACAAATATCAGTATGTGCAAGCAGTCCCTAAAACCTCACTATCTTTCAAATAAATGAGTTTTGTTTGACCCATTTCCTTACAAAAGGGATAAATAAAATGCCAGAAATTTTTCTGCAAGCCCTTTGTGAGAGAAAATTCCTTAATCTGCACAGACTTTTCTGCAGTGAAGAAAATCATTGCTGCCAGTGCATGTGAGCATATTTCAAAGAACACCTCCATGACTTGCAATCACGGTTAGGCTTTAAAGTCAACCTGTGGTCTGTGCAGGTGAATGTTAGTTTGTAGAGCCACCCACAAGCCTCCCAGAGTAGGAGGCTGGAAGGGGAGATTCTCCTGACTAAATGGCTATCTTTGCTGCAAGACACTGCAGGATCCCTTTCTCATCAATGGAGAACTCATCCACATTGTCAGAGAGAACAGGTATAATTTATAAAACAAGCATCTGAAAGAGAACAGATGAATTGCACTTTTCTCCACTGCCTGCT
>NW_008649830.1:91895-116919 GCF_000695815.1 Acanthisitta chloris
TCCTTACCTCTACCTCTGCCCAAGACACCATTTCCACTATTGATAGTGCTGGTACAAAAGTAATTCTGGTAAATACTGTAATTGAAGTTTTTCTGCATGAGTGGTGGTTTTTTTCTGAGTCTCATGTATAGTTACATTGTAGTTCGGTGGCTTAGGAAACTGATGCCAGCTCTGGCTGGATGGGAGCCTGGGATGTCCCTGGCCTGTTCTTGCCATGGTGTGCTCAGTGCTGAGGTCAGACAGGGCTGCTCAGGGCTGGAAATCCTCCAGATCAGACCCAGCACAGCCTCTCTGGGCAGCCTGTGCCTCTGTCTCCCTGGGCCCAGGGGAGAAATATGTTTTCAACTGCTGTAGAACTCACAGGAGACGATGCAAAGAAACAGTTGACCTTGTCTTTCCACGTTACTAAACTTTGTAGAAGACCTGCTGACTTACCTGTACAACAGTACTATTCTACCACCACGTCTGACTCTGGAATAAATAACTGTGAAGAAAAGATAAAGATTATTAAGGAGAATGCTTCTTTGAATAAATGGGTTATACAATATTTATCAACACACTTCTGTAGAAGAGAAATTTTTAGTTTAAATGCAATGTGCAAATATCAAAAATAAAGTCAACAGGTAGTCATCACTTTCAGAGGAAAGATATTTCTTTCCCATCACTGTTTTTGAGACACATGAAACTGTCGTACTTCCCATACAATATTCTATGAAATCCAAAGCTCCCAGTATCATGTGTTCTATGTCAGGACTCACTCTGCTTCTCTAGTCCAAAAGGAGATGACAGACAAGGTGATGACAGTAAGTCCCAACTTCACTGTGAATAAGAATGCAAGCTTTTCTCTGGTCTGAGGATGACCAAATCTTACTGAGAATATAAAGTCAACCTAAGATGAGGGATAAGTGTACAGAAGTCAAATCCACTATCTCTTACTGCTGATTTAACTACAGAAAAAGCATAGCATTGAAGAATTGTTATTTTTGGCACAGTTGGTCTTCAAATATGATTTGCAGGCTGACCTTTGATGATAGGTCTGTTTCGAGCCCATTTCCTGCTTTATACCTGCAACCAGAAAAGAACAACTGATCAGCAGCAAATGTATAAAAATCCTTGCACTTTAAGTCTTAGAACTCTGGTTATCAGACCTGTCCTTCTGACTGGATTAGGTTAGATGAACACAGCAAACTCATGAACTCATGCTTTGGGGAGTTTTTGGGGTTTCTTTCCTGTTATATTCAATAATGGCAGGGAAATTTCAAATATGACTGAATGAGTGTCCTCCAGCAATATTATCTTGGAGCAATTTTCTGAGTATTATTTCTGAATCTTTAAAATTACCATTTCACAATATTTATTTAAGCTCATGCTGGGAATGAATATTTCACATATGTGCTTCAGGTTAATACAGTATTATGTCTGTTTAGTTATCAAAAACAATATTATATTCACCAAATATTTCAAAAGTTTCAATACTTCATTAACTACAGTCTCGTTATTAGATTCCAAATATGATATTTATGTTTATAGTCGCTATGTCAAAAGGAAAAAAGAATCTAAATTTTTTTTACAAAAAATCAATTTTCACTGACAAAATAAATGAAATCTAACAAGAACCAGTATGAGTTTGTTTTGTCCTTTCTTGAGAGCAGGTGATGTAAACACATATGAGCATATTTCCAAAACGTCTTCTGATATGAGTACATCTTGCTCTATGGTGATTAAATTCTTGCTCAGACCTGCAGGACATATATTATCAGCTCTGAAATAATTTGTTTTATATGACTTGGAACCAGGAGTAGTTTTCTCAGTTCCAGAGAAAGATATATTAGTTTACCAGAACGATTCCGCATCACTGAGGTTAAAATGAAAGAGTGGAATTACATTCCTGGCAAAGAAAGACACTCATTTAAAGCAGCCAGTGACAGTGCTTGTGAGATACTAGATTGGAGAGTCATTTATTACAAAGTGCATTTTGTTCAGACCTGACAATTCCATCAGTTCAAAAACCATGAGTCAGGTTTCCAAAACTTCAATATCTTTAAAATTGTAAGATTCATTTTATCTAATTTAATTGAGACTTCAGTAATCATGCTATTTTTCTGTCAGTCTCCAGGAGTCACTGTTGGGCACAAACTAATATAAATCGAATTTTACAGAGGTACTGAGGTGTGAGCACACAGACTCACAAAGTTCCTGCAAGTACAATGAAAACCACCAGTCAGGTGGAGTGGCTGTGGTGTGCCTGGGGGTGGAAAGGCAATCTTTTCTCACAAAAGAATCTCTAGCCACAGCTAAGCTTCCAGTGCAGGAACCTGGTTTGTGCCAGGTTTTGCTGCACAGCCATTACTGAGAGACCAGGAGTCACTCCAACACCTACTTGATCTGACTGCACAACAGCCTTCAGTAAGACAAACCTCCGCAGGGCACCACTAATTTCCACTGACTCATATCCTTCTCATAGGTTACTCCTTACAGTATGCCCCATGCAGCATGATGGTCAGCAGGCTGTGGCTCTGGGAGCCCAGGTGCGACACCAGGCTAACAGGTATTTACTGTTGCTGAACTCCTGCAGACAGAGATCTTCTTTATCACTTCTAGAGAAACCTTCTTCTGCAGACTCAGAGGTTGCTAACATAACCTTCCCCACCACCCCCTGGCTTGTCTGGCTGCCTGGTCCCTGGATCCAGCCCCTCCAGCAAATCCCCAGGAGGTAGATGGAGATGGATGTCTCTGAGTTGCCAGCACACC
This sequence comes from Acanthisitta chloris, assembly GCF_000695815.1. NCBI lineage: Eukaryota > Metazoa > Chordata > Aves > Passeriformes > Acanthisittidae > Acanthisitta > Acanthisitta chloris. The sequence continues at coordinate 94,647 of NW_008649830.1, forward strand.
CTAACTCATGCTCTCTGGTTGCATGTCAGATCTAGTCCCCTCTGTTTGCTTCTTTCACTCAGACTCTTTTTGCTTCCGAACACCAAGGCAGGCTTTGCTGTAAGACAAAGCAGAAGAGTATTTATCAGACTTGGTAATTAATTCAGAATTATACCTGCAAGACTGCAAGAACAGAGGAAATAAACTCTTTTTCTCAACAGTAACATTGTCTTCCTGAGTTTTCTTGTGTGTTTCACACAAGGCATTTGTAGCATGTTGACCTGAGAAGCTGATGTTCTTCTTTCATGAAATAGTGACATAGTCAAGCAATCCCACCAGGTTCTGGAGGATTTTCTTCCTATGCACCAAGCTTTGCTTCTAGCTTCAATTCAGGGTCTTGCCAATGGCTTGTATTTTGTAGTACTATTGTGGTTTAGATTTTCCCCACTGTGCTATTCCCATCTACAGTAGCCAGGTGCAGACACAGCACAGGCCCTAGCAGTGACAGGGCAGAGCACACCTAGCCTAGCCATTTCTGGTGTGGGAAGGGTGGGGAAAGACTGAGGAAGATGGACTTCCCACTGATTGTCACTGGAAATTTGTGCTAGCTTGTGTGTATTTCTAGGTGTTTTCAGGTCTATAAAATTTGAGCACAAAACATTATTGTCTTTATTAAATCTTCATTAAAATAACCAAACATTAAAAATAATTGAACCAAGTCATCATTAAAATATAAGTCATACCTCTTTTATTAAAACTTTGGCTTTTGGTGTTCTTTCAGCTTTTTGCTTGAGACTGTACATGGCTTTCGCAGACACGAATTTTAGGAAAGATTGAAGACTCTGCCTGAATGAGTGTCAACTTGTGTTGCCTCTTCAGTACCTGTTCTCAGCTTCTGAGTGCCTGGGTCAAAGAGAGAAAAGGAGTTCCCATTAGAAGTACAGCATATGAGTCTGGGGGTTTAGCACCATTTCCACAGTTACCTCCCACAAATACTCAGAGCATGAAGCCAGGATAAAAAAATGATGAAAAAACAGACTGAAAGTCAGAGTCATTTTGTTCTTGAGGGACCTCGAGAATTATCCAACCCTGACAGCTTGGCTGCCTGGATTAGCCAACTTTCAGAAGAATAAAGCTTTCACAATTGTTTCTCTCTTGGACACTGAAATTACCTCCAGCCTCTCCTCAGGGACCCTCCAAAGGGACAAGTACATTAAGCCACTAAGCCACTGGTTTTCTGGAAACAGCCACTAAATAAAGAGGATAGAGGACAAGAAGGAACTGTAGATAACTGTGGAACTATATGCTGCAGGGTTTTCAATTCTGTTTTTTAAAAAGCCTAAGCAATTACTAAGAATACATAATTTTAAATACAACCATAAAATTACAGAATTATATCAAGAACAGTTGGAAGCAACCCTGACAGTATTAGCTAGCCCAGCTCTGGCAGGATCAATTACCCCTGTGCGGTATATGAAAGACATATGGCTAAACTGTTTTTAATACCTCCAGCAATTGAGATTTTACAACCTCTGCAGATGCTTGGTCATACAGTACAAAGCTATATATATGACTAGCACTGTTACTTTCCTTAGAAATAGGAAGTGTTTTCTAATATCTAACTTGATTATTTCTTGCTGAAAACAAAGTCTATTACTGTTTCTTTATCTACCAAAAGCTTGGAAAACAGTTTATCCACTGATTCTTTGTAGCAGACTTCTGTATACCTCAATTCAGTTACCTTGTCCCAACTATTTTCTACTCTGTGTCATATCCAGGACCATTTTTTCAATACTTCCCAAAAGTCACCTCTTCTAGAGATTCTCCTGGACTCTCTCTGGTCACTTCATGTGACACACGTACATGTGACTTCATGTGCACACTCAAAGTTCAGCTGGGAAATACAGGCCTGAGAAGAACAGAAATCCTGAGAGCTGCATTTCTGAGAATACATTCCAGACATGATGCTCAGAGCAGCACAATCCTACTAACTTACGTTCAGCTTGTGGTCCACTGTAAATCCCATATTCTGGTTCAAAGATCTGGTGTTCCAACCTATTTCTGATCCAGTCTAATAACCCTCCTTCTCAAGTCAGCAAAAGATCAATTTGGGATAATTTAGGCTGGTGAGAGAACTCCCCATTTTTGTGAGGTAAACTCAGTATTGTCAGTGGGTACTTGAACTCCATTTCCTGTTGAAAGGGCCAAAGTTCATGCTCTCAACAGACCTTAAGGTAGTCAAAATTTGAGTTTCAGTTACAAAGAAGGTAATTACACATGCCAATATGTCAATTACTTATGGAAATTATATGTTATATGACTATCTGCTCATTAGCATGCACAATGACCCAAACTGAATAAGAAACCATGACAAATGTGCCAATTGGGTGTGCAATCAGGCATTCAGCTAACTCATGCTTAATTGGGCACACTTCATTTTGAAAATTATTTTCCCAGTTTTCTGTTTACCTTTAACATTTTAGGTGAAGGCTTTATAATGATCCTTTCATAGCTACATAATGAACAAAGGGAAATCAGAGCTGTCCACAAAGAACACACAACAGCACTGCCTATAAATTGTTTTCTTCTTTTTTTTCATTTCAGCCTTGTCTGAAAACTATACAAGGTCTCACCAGGCCATGATATTGGTGTTGTCATTAATCAGTTTACAAACTCCATTCCACAGCAATCTATTAAATTCTTGAGAAGAATTCAACATCAACAGCACCAACATACAGAGATTATGACTGACTTTACTCTCAATTTTAGGACTTACATATTGTACTATACACACATAGTGCTTCCTCAGCATGAATTTATATTTTTAACTAGGATGGTATTTAATTCATTGAGGGCCAGAATTTTCATGGCAGGAAAACACAAGTGTTTGTGGATGTCTGATTTATGAATATAAATGTCAGCTGTGTAATCAGAAATCAGGTATCTGCACACATAGATACTTATATTCTGAGTGGCTGTGCACATAGGCAAACAAATGATATAGGTTTACAGATCCACTTCAAAATCAGACATGGTCTAATATTTGGGATGCAGCACTAGCATTTACTTTCAGGTGAGTCACAGCTTAACTGGCTGAAAACAGCTGTAGAATGGCCTCATGATAAAGCATGAAAAGATTTCAGGAGAAGTCAGTGTCAATAAATGCAAAATAAATCCCATGAAGATAAGGAATTGTAATTTTATATGTACCGCAGCAGGCTTTCATTGAGATTTTAGGACTCAGAAATGAGGCTTTGGAGATAACTGTGAACAATTATTTGAAAATGGTAGCCCAGTACTCATTAACAGTCATGAAAACAATTGGCATACATGGAACTATTAGGAAAAGAAAAGGGAAGAAAATGGCATAAAATTACTGAATAAAATCCTTGTGCTTTTATATCTCAAACACTGTGTCCAGTTCTGGACACCACATATCAGAAATCACAGAGCAGAAAATGGTAAAATAGAATTAGAAGAGGCACTGAGAAATGTGACAAGAATTGTCTAGGATTATCAGAAGTACATTATGGCTTCTGAGGACAAATTGCATAGAGTAGGCCCCTTCTTAAAATTTTGAAAGACATAATATTAATAATTTCAAAAAATCATGGAAAACATATTTTTATAAATATATATAATATCCTCCACTCCAGGCTGCACTATGATCTAAGAAATGTTCATTAAGCTTCAGCCTTGATGAACTGCACCTGAACTAAACCTTTCTTGAGCTTATTGGAACACTGTTTGTTCCTGGGAACGAGTTCTAATTAGCACCTGTAATAAGGGGCTGATGTGTATGTCTCAAACACAGATAATCAAATGGCTGTGGAATCAACCAAGGACTGCAGGTATTAACAAACTGTGAGAACTAACAAGTTTTGGCTGGAGAAGTGGGGCCATGCAGAGATAGGGCAGCACCTATCTGGGACAAATGTCCTTGCTACGGTCCCTGGGGATAAGAACTACTTACAGAAAGCTAGGCACTTATCTTCAGGGCAAAGAAGCCTATCCATAAAAAGGTACATCTACTAAGGCCATGACAGCTACCCCTGGACCTTGGACATCTCATCGCCAAGATCAGCTGGACCAATGCTGAAGTTGGGATCTGTATCTCATCAGCTTGATTGATTCTGGAACCAGGACTAGTAATATCTTTTTCTCTTTTCCTCTTTCTTTTCTCTCTCTTTTGTCTCTCTCTTTTTATTTTTCTCTTTTTCTTCTCTCTTTCTTAAATGCATCTCTCCCTTTTCCATTTCTCTTTTCCATTTCACCCTACCCCTTTATGCAAACCCCACTGCTGTGTGCTTATATAATAGATCAGGGACTAATATAGCAATTTCCACACTAAGTGTGTAATTTGCTAATAAAACTTGCTGATTGTTTGTGAACCCTCCAAGTTTTGTAATTCATTTTGACCACAAGCACTTACAAATCTTAGGTACTTTCCATTAAGGCTGGGTCATCACACAAACATACAACAAAATTAGAGGCAGCAGATTTAACACTAACAAAAGGAAGCAAAGTTTTATGAGGTTTTATGAAGGAACTTCTACCTAGTTGTTTTTTTTCTATCTTGTGTGCTGTTATTATTTTCATCTAAGTACAGTGTTTGTTTTCATTCTAATTGAACTGCAATCCATATTTTTCTGATCATTTCTTCAATTTGTCAAGATCATGATATTTAAATCCATTTCCTCCTGTCTTCTTTACTGGCAACGATTACCTGAAGGAATGGCTGATGACAGTAACACTAAATCTTTCAACACCTGCACAATTATACTACCCTAAAGATCATAAAACTGACTGATGCCATATACAAGGGAATTATGGCATTTTAAAACTGTGATATAGATGTTTGGTTAGATCTGGAAAGACAGAATGTTACGGTTCCCAAAAGTCTACATGATTTTCCTTGTATGCTGTTATTTTGCATAATATCACTATTAGTATGGAATATCCTAAGACTTGTTTCTAGCTCATTAATATTTATTATAAGATAGGTGCAGCTACTGTTCTCAGTTTGTAGGCACCTGTTGAAGTAAGACAAGTTTAAAAAGAAAAATATGTTTAATGTGATCTTTATTTGAATTATTTCATATTACACTTTGTAGGCAGATTTTCCTTCTATTACCAAATGCTAATGCTTAGGGACACATTGGTGCACTGGAAGCCTGTCCTATGTCTGAAGAACCCAGAGTTCATTATTTTCCCTTCTGGCAGTAGGGCTGGGACAGGAAAGGGCTGCTAAGTGTAATATAATGTTGCTCCCTCTGGAGAGGAAAAGTATATTGACTCTAGCAAAGACCCATGATAAATGACATCTTGACCAGTGGAGATCTACATTTACCAGACTTAGATTGGGGCAGAGCACATGCATAACAATAGACAACAGTCTGTGCAGATATCCTTTCAGGTACCTAAAAATGGATTACACAAAGACTTAGTTGGCAGACATCTAAACTAATCATTCAGAAAAGGAGATGGAAGGAAGAATTTAGGCACACTGAATCCTGTGTTGCACCTCTTTCCATTAGGAAAGTTAATTGTCTTGTCCTGAATCTGTACTAAGACCTCTCTCACAACCTATAATAAACCATTTGAGCATTAAGGTATTCAGGGAGAAAACTGCCAGCACGAGAGGAGCAAGGTACCTTCCTTCCATTCCACTGAAGATGCTACACCTGTTAATAATTCATTTTTCATGAGTTTACCTTAAAGTAGACCTGTAACCCAGGTTATAGGTCAGGCTCAGGATTCTAAATTCCTTCAATGAAATTGGCCCCAAAGAAGTATTTAAGTACTTTTCCCTTTAAAAAATATTTTGATTGATATTCTGTAGCACAGCTGCAAAGATGATTATATCTATGGTTTTCTTTTCTGAGATTTCTAACTTGTTTGACAAAAGTAATTGGTGAATTCTGCCTTTCATGAGGTGTTTGATTTAGTACCACGTGTGAGTCTTATTATAAAATTAGTCTCTTATAAACCAGTAGAGAACACATTAAATGGATTAAGAATGCAGTAATTGGCAGATACCCAAATGCAGCTGTCAATGAAGAGTCATATTGAAATGATGAATATTCTAACAGGATGTTCCCTTTGCAGGGTTTAACTCAATAATGTTTTATTAATGTTCTCTAATAATACAAAATATCACTGTTGGTAAAATCTGTGGATGACACATAGATTGCCAGAATAGCAGATAATAATGATGAAGACATCCAACTTGTCAGTCTAGGCCAGCTCAAACACATGATCTCTTTAAATGCCAAGTATCTCTAGACAAAAGTGTCTGGACCATGCCTGTGAAATTAAATACTGCATATGGAACAGGGTCTTGGTCAGAACCACACAGAATTAGCAACTGAGCTTGAGCTTTCAGAGTGATGATGAGGTGCAAGGGGGGTGTCACTGTAAGTATGCAAACAGTGGAACAGAGGCTGGGTACAAGAGTGTACTTCGGTATGTGACACTTGTGAGGACAGCACACATACTAGTGCAAGCATTTTCTTCACATAAAAGCAATAACTTCTCACTGCCTGTTGCTCATCCCATCCTATTATGCCTGTGTGACATCCATTGGATAAAGCATATGAGTTATTTCAGGAGCAGGAGAGTGTCATACCCACTAGGCAGCAAAGCATTGCCATGCTTGCAGCCCCTTTCCCTCTGCCCCTGCTCCTTCATGCTTGGCATCAGCTCTGCTCAGTGCCCCACCCCCAGGTCAGAGCAGCAGACTGTGCCCACTCTGACTCACACCCTATATCTGTGTTTCCCTATTGGATAAAGCATATGAGTTATTTCAGGAGCAGGAGAGTGTCATACCCACTAGGCAGCAAAGCATTGCCATGCTTGCAGCCCCTTTCCCTCTGCCCCTGCTCCTTCATGCTTGGCATCAGCTCTGCTCAGTGCCCCACCCCCAGGTCAGAGCAGCAGACTGTGCCCACTCTGACTCACACCCTATATCTGTGTTTCCCTACCCTACACATGCAAGAATTTGCCTCACCAATGAGGCCTGATAAGTGGCTGCGTGCTTTTTGACTTTTGGACACAAATAATTCAGTTAAATATATTTTTTTTTCAGTAGCATAAATATTTTCACATACATCACAATATTGATGTTATTAAAAGAAATACTTGTGTTTAAATAGTAAAACAATAAGTTAAAAGTTTAATAAAACTTCAAATAAATTTTCTAACAATGAGAAAGTTAGGCCCACAAGATTTATCCACTTACTGCAAAGAAGATAAACAACACATTACAGATTTATGTTATAAAATCGACTTCCCCTTCCTCAACGTATTCTTTTCATCAGATTACATAGCTGAATAAGACTACACAAACATTTATTGTTGATTCAGAATATAAGAAGTTATTAAACATACATCTACTATTCAATGTTCTTGGAGTCACAGCACTGCTGAAGATTAATCTTTAAAGCTTTTAGAAAATGTAGAAATGTCTAATAAAGTTTTTGATTTCAAAACTTCCCAATTCGCTAGTTTCAGATTCATGCATAAATACATCACAAGGTAAATTAGTCTTGTTACTCTAACAACAGGAACATTTTTTCCAACTAAATGAAAATATATACTTATGCCCGATGTCCAAATGCTGTCTTAAAAACTTTTAGCCACCTATCTAAAAGTACACCTGTTTTCTGCTTGCATACATAATGTTTAAAAGAGTCTTAGTAAATATCTTCTTAAATACTGAAATATCACATTTTGAAAATACAATTACATGGTCAGTACTAATACTCTTCCTTGCACACTTGAATCTGACAGGAAGGTTCCTTCAGGTCATAGAATCATAGAATTTTAGGGGTTGGAATGGACCTTACAGATCATCTACTCCCAACCTCCTCTGCCATTGGCAGGGACACCTCCTCACTAGACCAGGTTGCTCAAGGCCTCATCCAGCCTGGCTTTGAGCACTGCCAGGATTGGGGCATCTACAACCTCCCTGGGTAACCTATTCCAGTCTCACCACTGTCATTACCAAGTCTTTCTCCTCATTGCTGGTTTCAATTACTTCTCCACTCAACCTGTAGGTGTGCCTGAGATTGCCACAGCCCAGATGCAGGACCTTGCACTTCATTTTGTTGAATTTCATGTCAAGGCCTCTGGATGACATCCTTTCCCTCCAGCATGTCGACTGCCCCACACAGCTTGGTGTCATCAGTGAACTTGCTGAGGGTGCACTCAATCCCACTGTCCATGTCACCAGCAAAGCTGTTGAACAGTGTCAGCCACAGTACCAATCCCTGAGGGACACCACTCATCACTGGCCTTCATGTGGATGATGAGCTGCTGACCACAACTCTCTGTGTGCGATCATCCAGCCAGTTCTTTATCCACTGAGTGGTCCATGCATCAAATCTCCAATTTAGAGGCATGGATGTCATGCTTGGCAGTGTCAAACACTTTGCATAAGTCCAGGTAAATGATATCAGTTGTTCTGCTCCTATCCACAAATTCAGTGGCCCCATCATAGAAGGCCACCAGACTTGTCAAGCAAGATTCACCCCTGGTAAAGCCGTGTTGGTTATTATCAATCACCTCTTTGCTTTTCTTGTGCCTAAGCATAGCTTCCAGGAGGTTGATAGGGTCAAAAGATCTTATATCAAAAGTCTCTGACTCCTCATCAATCCGTATTTGAGAGAAGGTAGACACCTGCCTTTACACTAAGCACACTCTTGTTCTCTTCCTAAAGCTCCCATTCCTTCAAGGAGCTTCATGCCATCCAAGATGGAGACTCAATCTGTAGCCTGCTCTTCTCACAAATTCTTATTGGAGACACAATACAAGAGACCATGGGCTGAAGAGCATGAGAAAGGATGATTAGACATTGGAATGAACTTCCCAGGGAGGTGATGGAGTCACCATCCCTGGAGGTGTTTAAGGAAAGACTGGATGTAGCACTTAGTGCCGTGGTCTAGTTGACAGGGTCATGTTAGATCATAGGTTGGACTCAGTGATCTCAGAGGTCTTTTCTGACCTAATTGATTCTGTGATTCTGTGATTGTAGTGTCACTGGGAATGGGGAACATAATTCAGACCCTCTCAAAGGAAGGCCTGAAGCTGCAGTCTGAAGCAACAAAATCACCTGAAGCTGCACCGCTGTTATAAATTCTTCCTACTCTTATATTTACAGTTGCATTTTTATTATGAATAATGTGCCAGTTCTCTGGAATGAAACCAAGTTACCTCTGAAACATACCAAGCTGGTTCCCGGGAATCCCAGCGGAAAACTATGATTAATATACAGTGTCTTTATGCAAGAATTTAAACACAGTAGGACTACAGCTAATTAATGTATTTTAGAGATGCCCAGCCATCCTAAATAATTGGCAAATACAAGTCCAAGAGATTCAGACTGCTGCAAAACCTATCAGTGAGGTGCAATAGATTGCTATGATTAACAGTTTCTAGCAGATGCCCATGGAAGGAATGTTTGATTTCCAATAAAAAGCCTTGGATCCACAATAGGGGAGCTACTACCTGCTTCTGTTTTAGAAGAAGGTCTGAAATTTATAAACTAGCTTGTGTACAACACTCTCTTTTCCGGCTGTTAATTATTTAAATTACCTTTTAACAACTACTGATGCAATTTATTTTTTTATTCATTAACCTTAGGTGAGTCTATCAGAGAATTCTCATAACAAACCAAGAAACTATCCTTCAAACCAGTATAGCAAACATGGTTACCATCCATCCCTTCATAGAAATGTGATAGGATAATGGTACAACATGTACTCAGAAGTATAAACAATTTTGTGGCTGGAGCCAGAAGGTTGTATAATGATGTACAAGAGGGTAAGAGCTGTTTGATGTGTTACAAGCTCAGGCAGTTAATGGAAACACAGAGAGGAAGGGTTTTAAATTGCTAAGATGAGTAAGCTGCCATTCTGAAATGTACTCAGAGCACAGAGGGTTCTGATTCCTAGTGACATGGGTACTGTCTGGCCACACTTAGTTTTCACACTCCCAAATCTTCTGATGCTACCCCCAGTCACTGAGAAAAATAGCCAAATTCAGATACATCAGCAATATAGAGGCTTTGGCTCTGGATGTGCAGCCTGTCTTTTTTGAAGGAGAGCCATACACATCTTGGTCCATCTCCAGCTTCCTGTGTCTGCACAGCTAGCAGTGGCTCTGGTTGCTTTTAACACCCCATGGCAAAGGGTGGGTGGCTGCTTACAGACATGTTAAATTTGAGAAAGGCTTGCAGCATTGGGTAAAGCTCAAACACACACATCAAGATAGATATCCTAGTACTTTAAATGCTCTGCTGTCACCCCCTCTCACTTCCCTTTTGCTTCTTTTAAACCCTGCAAATACAAAGTTAGTTGTCTTTTTAAATTACAGAAGGAGTGAGTACCAAAAAAATTTCCTGCTGCCCACTGCAAGAAGCAGATAATCCTTCCTGCACAGACTGGTAGGCCAAGAACCAGAGCTGCCTCTCCACTCCCTCTTCACATGAATAAGTGTTCAGCCAGTGATCACAAAGTCTTTGCTCAGAGCAGAGGTCTGAGTTATTGATACGTCACAAACAAATTACAGTAGCTGCAATCCCAAATGAATAAACACTACTCATTCTGAAGCTTTCCTGTGCTCTATAAAAAATGAAGTGCAATTTGGAATTTAAACCTGTGATAACACACAAGAATTGTTCTCCAGACTCATAGGCAATGACTCCTTAGATACAGCACAGGACCCTATGATTTTTGCATTTTTTAAAGGAAGAAGACAAACTTCAAACTGTTATGCATACATCTACTAAGTTAGTTCAATGTTCAGTACGCACTGAATGTAACGAGGCACATTTTGTTGAGATCCACTACAATGTCCTTTACTGATCCACCACCATGCTGATCAGTTGTTCTAGAAGTCCAAGGTTACAATACTCACACTTCTGAGGACTTTAATATTCACCATAATAAAGACTAACTTGGAGAGGCTTCATGCCATACCTCAGTACATTCCTTTTGCCTTGTGTCTACAAAGAGCAGCCCGAGCACATTTCAGTACTTATTGACACGTCTTCTGTGAAGCAGAGGGGCAGATGTGTGTGTAATGGTGCCTCTTTGGATGATGCAGATCCTGATTTAATACATTTTATTAAGCAAGTATCATCTTTTATGGACCTGCCTTTTCGTTACAAATAAAAGGTGTTAAAAGGGCTTCCTCCTGTTGCTTAATAATCATCTGTACTTCCTCCATGCAGTTCATGTGCAGTTTCAGGTTCCTGTTATGCCTCCCTTACCAGTTATACCAACAGTTTACCCTAGCTAAGATTTTTGCTTTAGGATATGATGAATAGTGCCTTAGAAGTGACTCTTCCTCTTTATTGATGAGGGTGTATAGAGCTATGTCACATGTAGCTGAAGGCTGGTCAAATAAATCAGCTGTTTTTACTGTATGTTCTCCTTCACGTAAGTATCCAGTATCTGTACCTTTGCATGGAAAGATAACACCATAAGAGCAAGTAGTACTCTTCAGATTAACAATGCAAAACATAGTATCTAGAGCATAGATTATATGAAGAACCCTGTCTCAAGGCAGACAGAGTATCTTCAAAGCGCTGAGTACATTAAATTTACCTGAAGAAGGAGTGATGAGAAATTTAAGTGTCATCATGAAGAAACAACGACCTATTATATGTGAAGTTGAAGAGGAAGTGTAGAGAATGATTTCCAGCTTTGAAAAAAAATATAGCTAGTTGGAGGTATAGATATAATTTTAAGTATAGATGTAGATAGAATTTGGGAAATTGTTCTTCACCAGTGACAAGAAAAACAGTTAGGTAGCAAACATGCTTCAACACGGCAGGTGGTCAGATGATTTTATTTTGAAAACAGAAACAATACTGAAAATTATGTCATACACCTGATAAAATTCTATTGTGAATTAATTCAACCACCAGTCCAGTTCCCCTGAACCTAAGCAATAGCTGCCTGCTGTTCCTAGTGCTGCCCTTCAAATGCCCTGCTATGTCTACATATCCTGTATGATATCATTCTTAGGCAGTCTCATTTCCATAGTGTAGCTTTTAAGAACCAGGAGTGATTTAAATGCATTTTTTTCAGCCCTAGCCCTTTGAATTTTAGAACTGGTATTTTGGATAAACTACATGACAATAAAGCAACTAATATATTTTTTCTAGTCATACTTATCTTCTGCAGATATGTTAAGCTCACAAAGGAAGAAAAGGATCTTTCTAGATAGCAAAACATGTCTTTAAACACCTCTGTGGAGACCGAACCTGAAGTCTGTATGCCAGCCAGCTTTTCCAGCTGGCTTACCTTTGCACTATTGTTTTAGAAAATACACCAATCTGTCCATAAAATAAAAAAAATTTAAATCCACATTTCCTGCATTTTTTGCAATGTACCCCATAAGGGAGGAAGCACAACCAGGACACAGCCCTCTGCTTACTTCCCTTCCTTACAAGTTCTCCCCTCAGATTATCTCCAGTGTGGATGTCAGTCAAGTGCAATGGCCCTGCCAATAGAAATCTCCTGATTTCAAAAACAGGGAAGAAAACATTCAGTTTTTCTACTTAGACCATCATGTAGTTCCAGACATAGTGATATTCACATACCCAAATTTTGAGGATTGTGGTGTAGATGCCTACATGAGAGTTAATCACTTGGCTCCCCTTACAGGGAGTGCTAGGTTCCATAGTTCACTGCTCATCTTCTAGGTGAGATGACAATATCCACGAATTTTCCTCTCCACTGATCAGAGCAGGGATCCAGGAAATTACCTCATATATAGATGCCTAAAACTGGCTGAAATGAATTACCCACATCTATCTTAATGATAGCAAGACCCTATAGCATAACAGACTTTGAAGAATCCCAAAAAGGAACAGCTCTTATAACAAGCAAATCTCAAGTCCATCACAACATGCAAGACATTTTTAGTGAAAGTAGGAAAAGCCATGCTGGGGAAGACTAAAGGTCCACCTAGTCCTGTTTCTGACAGTGGATCCAATGCCCAGGAAGGACATGAGAATGTTGCAAGTTCCCATAGTAAACTGTCAAAATACTTGAAGCCCTGTGTCTCAAGATCTCCCTGAGACAGTGGACATATTTTTTGTGTGCTTAATGACCCTAGATAAATAATCCTTCAATGAATATGTCTTTGGAAGTCATATATATTTTCAGCATCTTCAGTGCCCTGTGGTAAGGATGAAAATATTTTAATTAGAGATTGAATGAAGACTCATTTTCTCTTATGCAGCCTGAATGTGCAGCCTGATAAATTTGCGTGGTGACTCTTTGCTCTTGTATTAAAAAAAAAAAAAAAAAAAAAAGAAAAAAAAAAAAAAGCATTAGCTATTTAGTTTCCCCAAGCCACTCATGAGTTCCTAGGCTTTCATTATGCCTCAAACCCCACTGGCTATTTTCAAGGCTGAACTGTCCTAGCACATTTACTTTCCATGTGCAAATACTGTTACATCATCTTTGTTATCACTCTTACTAATTTTTAGTGTTATTATGTCCTCTCTATGTAAGCCAGCTCAGAACTGTACTTTCTAGATTGACTGCTAATGGCAGTCAACAATGCTGCAAAGAGAATACAATTTTTTGTATAAATAACAAAATAACATGGTGTGTTCTCTGCTAAAGTCAATTAATTTTCAGTTTATAGTGGATCAGAAAGGAAAGGGAATCATTACATACTGGAACAAAATTTGAGCATGGCCTTATTTATCCTAGTGCCTTAGTTTCTTGCTATCACTGTCAGATCTGGATCTTCACTTTTTTGTCTCTCTTATCTGCTACCTTTCTGGTGTGGTTATTTTTTTGATCTTGATACGCATGAGTTCCTTGTCTATCATGATATTGAGAAATGGGTGAGTTTCACATGTGAAAATGAATATTTTGAAAGTGCTTCTGACATCTATATCAAAATCGTAGGATTTTGAAAGGAAAGGTGCAAAGTCACCAACTGGTTTATTTAATAAACACCCCAGAAGAAGATCTTTTTAGCTGCCTGAAGTGACAGTGAATAAGGCAGAAGCTTTGGGATGGATGAAAAGGAAGGGGAAAAAAAAGAATAAACCTTTGAGGGGATGAACATGGTTCTGAAGGGCTAGAGGCACATACTAATCAAATCATAACCTTTCTGAAAGGCACCTGCAGCAAACTAGAGAAGCTGACCCAAACAAAACATAAAAAAGGAAATTTAGTTCATAGAACAATTTATGGATTTTGAAATTATATTTCTCATATTATAATGAAGTTCAATTATCCCAAATGTTTCAACAAAATAAAATATCCAAATTGAAGAAGAAGTATTTTATGTTCTTGTTTTAACTAACATATCATGAAAGGAAAAATTTTATCAAAATAAACATAGTGAAACTGTTTCAGAAATAAACTTTTAAAATGTAGACATTGAAATATTTTACATTTTCAGCTTTGCTATATCAAAAATCCTTGGTAAGAAAGAGCTTTCTGGACAAATTCGAGCCAGTCTCACCCAGGAGAATAGAGATTTGGTAAGAAAGAGCTTCCTGGACAAATTTGAGCCAGTCTCACCCAGGAGAATAGAGAAAGATAGGAGAAATTCAAAGGCTTAAAACAGTCTCCTCCCACACGGCCTGAGTCATGACATTAATCATCTGTGCCCTGGAATTATGGCCCTCACTAGCTGTGGATGTCATGGAGGCAATAAAGCTGAGGAATGAGTTGCTTAAATTTATGGAGCAGGTGCAAGCATTAACTAAACTTCGCAGAAGACTAGTCTTGCATTTTAAGATAGGAGTTAATGATGTGATTATTTTTCTAGTTCAGTAAATCAGCAAGTAAGTGACTTATAGTGTCTTCTTAGTCTCTTTAATCTTATTTGAGTGAATCTGTGAAAGGAACCAATATATATTTGCTATCTATTGCTTATTTTGGCAGAAGACAAGCGACAGGACAGCTTCAATTTAAGAGTTTCTCTTCCATGAGAAATAGTGATAGTTTGGCAAAGGAGTTTGTTCTGACACAGAACCAAACAGGACCTGAGAACAAAACATGATCTCAGACTTTCTTTTAAAAATTTAATGTGAAACATTCTGACTCACAAATCATTTTAACATTAATAACAATAGTGATTTTAAAAAGAAAAAACCTAACCATTTTAGTTATATGTTATAAACTGTCAGAAAATCAATTTTAAAATCAAAGCCATTTTGAGAAGAAAAATCAAAGACAAGTCATTTTAATCAAAACGCTCTTGCAAATAATGACTGCAAACTTGAGCACTAAAATCAATACCGGTAATGCTACAAGCCTCTGGTAGTTTTCCTCACAAAATAAAAAGTCCCTTTGGGAAACTCTTTCAGCTTGGAAAAGCTGACAGTTTTATTCTATGTCTCCACAAAATTAGTTCTCTGATGGCACCAATACTTTTCTCCCTAGGGTGCAGCAGTTTTGTTCAGTGAGGCTATGTGACAAAAATCCCATGGAAACTAAAACCCATATAAAGTACCACTTATAAAGAAGAGCTTTACGTATCTTGAGTACAACCAAGGAGCTGTGCTGCAACTGACCTCTACGTGCCCTCATTATTTGGTGGCTTCAGCCAAACACAAACTTACTTCTGCAATCTGCAACCCACAAATGTCACTCAGTGGACAAGCAGTGGTGACTCTTCATTTTGGGGCACCCAAGCCACCCACCACTACTTTCCCTGATAGGCTTTTGTAATAGATAAATTCTTATTCTAGCTTTAAAAATAAATAAATAAATAAACACCAGTCACCTTATTAGTGGCTTGATTTGGTTTTTTTTGCATGTGGAAAAATAAAGAGAGGGTAAAACTAATTATTTCCAGAGGAAAATACTCAAGATAAACCACACTATTTGCATTTTATTGTCTCTGCAGAGGTGTAAATTGCTGTCATCTTGGACTTTATATTGCACTGATAAGGTGCTTCCAGGATAGGGAAACTAGGCAGAAAATTGCCATCATTATGCATTTCTGAGGTGTTTATATTTAATCATTACTAACAGCCAATCTTTGAATAATAAATTGGGGGGGGATAGTCAAAAATAAATGTCTGCAGCTGTAGTGATATGAAAACATCATTTGATGAATTACCTCGAGACAGAGGGAAGGACTCATCTCCCCATCTTCCCTTAAAAAAACCCAACACAAACAAACAAACAAATAAACCCCACCTCACACAAAAATCACCTCAGCATCAATAAAATTAGAAGACAGGAACTGGCAATAAATGAAGAATGAAGACTAAAGAAATTCTTGTGTAGTAGATCCACCTGTTTCCTTTCCTAATGCAGGGACATTTGCAGGGAAATTTAAAGGCAATGAAATTAATAGAACTCGAAGGTGGGAAGAAACAATGGTGATAAGTCACGTACCCACCTTCTCTGAAATATTCTGTGAGATCCTCCACAAAAACATCAAGTGGCAGAGGATGTTTCTCACAGGAATTATGACTTGAGGTCAAACTCAGATAATGCCTGAATTTCAATTAATGCACACTGCACTGCAGTCACTCTGTACTTTCTAAAGCCTTATAACAAGGCAGTACTGTCATAGTGGGAAATTATCAGTAGGCTAAATCATAGAATCATAGAATGGTTTTGGTTGGAAGGAACCCTAAAGATCATCTAGTTCCAATCCCTCTGCCATGTGTGGAGACACCTTCCACTAGACCAAGTTGCTTGGAGCCCCATCCAGCCTGGCCTTGAACATTTCCAGGGATCACAACTTTGCAGCCTGTTACAAGTGTCTCACCACCCTCTGAGCAAAGAATTTCTTCCTGACATCTAGTCTAAATCTCTCTCTTTTAGCTTAAAGCTATTCTGACTTGTCCTGCCACTGTCTGTCTGTGTAAAAAGTTGTTCTCCGTCTTTTCCATAATCTCCCTTTAAGTACTGGAAGGCAGCAATGAGGTCTCTCCAGAGTCTTCTTGCAGCCTGTTACAAGTGTCTCACCACCCTCTGAGCAAAGAATTTCTTCCTGACATCTAGTCTAAATCTCTCTCTTTTAGCTTAAAGCTATTCTGACTTGTCCTGCCACTGTCTGTCTGTGTAAAAAGTTGTTCTCCGTCTTTTCCATAATCTCCCTTTAAGTACTGGAAGGCAGCAATGAGGTCTCTCCAGAGTCTTCTCTTCTCTAGGCAAGCAATCCAGAACAATCTGCTTTTCCATTGTATGATCTCTTATTAAGTCAGCTGATTTACACGTATTACTAGCAGATATATTCCTTTTCCCCTGCCTTTAATTCTGGAGCCTGAAGACCTGCTGCAAAACATAGCTCTTGAAGAGACTATATACCTGACAGGTATCTCTGCAAGAATTTTTGCAAACAGTCTCTTTAGCGATACATCTTTATTTCATGATCAACTTTGGCCTCTAATTTTTTTCAAACTACACTATATGTCAAATGGTTTTAATGATACAATAATAACTTAAGAATCAATTATGATTTAGCAGTGGTGCACATGGGCCAAGATCCATGGCTACAGTTTTTTTAAAGATGAAATGAAATTCACAGATATGAGAAATTAAATAAAAGAAAAATCATAAACTGTGGCATGCCAGGTCCATATTTCCTTTCTTTTCTTTTACTGCAACAAGGCACTTTGTTTCTCCTTGAGGTCTTTTCTATATGGGCATTAGAAGAATCTAATAATAATAATGTCAAGCTATCAAAGAAAAACAAAAGTTCCAATTGGTAGTATAATGTAAATTCATACCTCATAGTTTATTCTGAACATTTTCAGGCTCCAGGGTATTTTCTTGATTAGTGGTAGTATCTTGATGTGAACTGTAAAGGTTTATATGCATTAAAGAAAAATAATTAATTATAAACTTTTGAAGCTGCTGTCATTTTCCACTCTTGCGTTAATCTAGAAACTAATAAAAAGCTTCTTATTTCATATTCAAATTTTATTAATTTTTGGTTTATACATCAATTTTTTAAAATAAAAACTCATTAAGATCAGCATTCCAATGGCTTCATTATTGGGGTTAGCCTTTATGTGATGATTCTTGGAATGAGATATATCTGATTCTCCCTTCATTGCTCTGTTGCTTATGTGTCTGTTAAAAAAAAACCTATTCATTTCCAGAGACTGAAATGAAAAATAATGCTATCAAATAATTCGATTGACTGTTTTCTTTAGTATTAGCACTTCTGGAAATAAAATTTAAACAATGATATTTAATGATTTTTTATCAATTTTTTTCTGTAAATTCGGTAAGAGGCAAGGTGTTACATTTTTCACAAAAGGCAAAAGTAAAAAAGTTGTATATTTGAATAGAAGTGAATGATAGTGCAAAAAAAGTATCATCTCCATTTTGACCAGTGTGACATGGTTTTTCTACACACGCACTTTCCCAGTTGCTAATCTCCAGGGTTTTCAACAGTTACATTGATGGGTGATGAGAATAATGTTGCTCGACAACCTGGTAATCTATCCAAAGGGGATAGATTGTTGGTTAGGTTCATGTAGTGGAAGGGCTTTCAACCAGCCAACCATCTGTATATGTCTAGAAGGCCAAGTGCTATTTTTTCCACTACTCTGCTCAGGAGAATGAAACCAGCACTGCCAAAATGTATGCAGGGAGCTGGAAAACATACTTTATTTTTCTACTGACACAGAGAACTTTCAGCTTTGTGAACACTTACTATGTTTATATTGTGCTCAATAGACACTTACAGAGCTATGTAAACACCACCAGTACTACTGAAAATATTAGCACAGCTCCCAGTTTCACTATCCACTCCTGTATCCTTCACCATTACAGCACTATTGTAGGCTGAACCAAAGTGGTGGTAGCATCATAGGTAATTGATGAGTCTCCCATACTCCTGCACATCCTCCTGACCATGTCACCACACCAACTGGACTCACATCAACATTCTCCTTTGGCTGGAAGTTGTGTTTGAATTCCTGCCCATACAGAAACACTGGTACCTGGCAGGCAGCAGGCAGAAAACACAGGCAGAAAGGGCTCACCCTGCTCACCATCAGGGAGCAAAAAGCATTCCTCTGCACACCTACCTAGTTTTACAGTCTTGCTACAGCTGCAATGATGAAATGCACCCTTGCGCAGCAATGGTTTATATACAGTGCACAACAATGCATTGCTTGGGAGCTGAAGAACAACATTCCTATGTAGATGAGAAACCTTTGATATTTTTTCAACTTGTTGGTTGGGAAACCTGCTTCTTTGGAAGTTATACCTCACAGTGTTGGCCAAAGGAATGCATCTGCATATACCACTGAGGCTATGTGTGAAAACAGGAAGCACTGCAGCCTATTTTTTTAAAAAAATCTGTGTAAACCAAAGATATAGAAAATGTACAGAAGATGTGAGTGTCCTTGTGCCTAAAGTAAGGCATACTATAAAAAGTACATTAAAGAAGCACAAAACCACGGCTATAATTTACTGGGTCTCTCCCCTCCATGAAAAAAACAAAATCTAGAATTAAATATGGTGATTCCATAGGTACTGCTTCAACATCACATAGTCAGTCCTACCCTGATTACTCGCTCCTGAGAACAGAAACATTTCCCTGAAGAAAGGGACAATTCTATGCTTAGCTAGTATCATTTCTCCCTGATGTGATACCATAAGAAAAGTCAATGAACATGACACGGTGCTAGGGAACACAGTACAAAAGAAATTAAGGGGCAAGAGAGTAGGAATTATCTTTGAGGGAGAAATGAGCTTTTCTTGTGTTGCATTTCTACATGATCTTCATCTGTGAGGACATTCATGACCTACAGAACTGACAGTTCACAACAGTATTGTAAACATGAAAGATGTTAGCTCTCTAAAACTTTCTGTTGGGTGGAAAGAGACATTCAGTGTTACCAGACTTACATGTTGACACACCACTCAGTTCTTTTTCTTTCATAATGTTGACAAAACTCAAGTGCAGTTCATCCAATTAAAAACATGTCCTCCATGTATATTTTAGCACAAGGAAGCCAGACAAATATTCTCATGTACAAACACAAAAATATATATGTATTTTAATTTTCATTTGGTCATATTTTATTTAACAGAATGTCATTCTTCCTCAATAACCAACGATGATTTAAAGTAGTAGTTGTAGTCTCCAAAGCAGCCCATTCATCACAGAAAACTGATGATACTTAAATATCTTGTTTCACAAAGTTGCTTTATCTTCAGGTTTTAGGTTGGAACACAGCAGAACAAAAGTAACCATTTCACTAGGTCCAAGAATAAAATTCAAATTGACAACAAGTTGTGAAAAGAGAATAGTTACTGAAACTTTACAGAGATTCGAAGAACATAAATAATAAACTTGTCCTGACTTTACATATCTCAGACCCCCTGAGTCTTAACATTACTAAACTGAGAAAAAACCAAACAAGTTTTATCCTGAGGATACAAGCATTGTTTGCAAATTGCTCCTATAATTTAACTTTGAATTTTGATATGGTGATATATTATTTTTCATAAAGCTCTAATGTAGATCATTGCATGCAAAAAAAAAAAAAATTATTCAGTGGTTGCTGCTACGCAAGTACTGCAGATCACAAGAGCCTTAAGGCACAGATCACCAATCTAGCAATTTTCAACGTGGCCATGACTAGCTGTTAATCATTATTCTCATAACAGAGTTGTATTAATAGATTATGTGACTGCTTTTACATTTGCATCATTGCAGAAACAACAAAATTAGAATGATTTGTGCACAGCCTGCATTGGGACAGTAGTACTTTCATAATCTACTGTTGCTTAAATGTTGGGGCAGTAGCTCCTCCCTGAAGAGTGACAACTAAAAGTCAGGGGAAGGTAACATCACATCTTAAATCACAAGAGCTGTCTCAGGTGACTGTCTATCTACACCCCTGTGGACTCCTAGCCAGACTTTTTTTTTTTTTGTTCCTCTATGATGAGGTCAGCCTTTGCTCTCATTTTCCATTTCACCCTTTTATGAGAGATTTATACAAAGGAAGCATTTAAAATAATGGTCCTTAAGATAAAGTCTGCAGATTATCAGTGGGGTTTTTTTTTCAGTTTTCTTCAGTTATTCAT
The DNA here is from genome assembly GCF_000695815.1 of Acanthisitta chloris. Lineage (NCBI taxonomy): Eukaryota > Metazoa > Chordata > Aves > Passeriformes > Acanthisittidae > Acanthisitta > Acanthisitta chloris. Next base: position 115,679 of record NW_008649830.1, read on the forward strand.
AGAATAAAGTACGTACAGAAGACAAGATGTTGTTGAATGCATGGGAGTAGGAGAAAGAAGGATGAAGAGCTGGGAATATTTTGCAGGACACATTTCACACAATAGTCCATAGGGTAAAATAACTAGAGAACCAAATTATTTAAAAGAGGCACTATTCTCAAGTTTAAACACTAGTTGCTGCAAATCAACTTTTTAAACAATAGTGTTGGGTATTCCTTATGTGCCTCTGAATATATTCATAGTTTTAGACTTATGTTTTCTACTATTTAATTCCTACTGCCATTGATGCATCAAAGATGCACATGAACCTCAGGGGAAACCATATTTAAGGAAAAGTGTTTATACACTAAGTCCTATCAAGGATACAATGCAACCAAACCCTGAAAGTCTTTAAATTATGATAATCTTAGGCATTACTTGTAACAATCACCAACTTAATATTCTTAGACATTAAGTGTAATGCTTAAAGTTGTCAGTTTCCTTTAAATCATCTCCACTCTGAGTGACTAATGGCTACAATTAACATCACCAGCAGCACTGTTTGAAGACACGGGACACAGATCACCAGCTACAGCTTGAAGGCTGCATAATTAGGACAAGACACCAAGGTTCACAGGGGAGATTCCCACACCACTTATACTCACAGCTTTCCACACAGAGCAGGTACTGATACTGATGTCAGGGCAACACAGGTTTTAATTCAACAAGTGCTGAATTCTCCCACAAAATTTTCTCTGCAGCAGGGACTTGCAGAATAGATCCCTTCCTTTTTCTGTGGACAGGTTGGTGAATGCTAGCTTTCCAGCTCCTGCATGCTACTTGATGCCCACATCCCCTGGGACCCACTGTGAAAACAGCAGCAGGAAAGGCAGTTCAGGCCTGCCCTATGCAGGTTAAAATATATTGAAACCAAGTTTGTGTAGGAAAGAGATAAATATGTTCTCCCTCCTTTCTGATGACAAAGGTGTTATGGGGTTTGTAAGTCATCTCTTATGTTACTCAGCAGGTGAAAATCTTCCTCACCATTAAAATGGCCAATCAGTTCAACTCCCAGATGTTGTTTTCTCCATAGACCTGCTACCTTTCCTTACAGCCACAGGGCTCCTTTCTTTCTCTACCTCGATGACTTCTTCAGCCAGGCAGGACACAGCATTTTGCATATTCCTGAGGCCCATTTCCAGGTGAGGCTCTGGTGGCATGAACTGATCTATTAAACTCTGTTCACAAGCTCAGCTGCTGAA
>NW_008649830.1:116935-122970 GCF_000695815.1 Acanthisitta chloris
ACATTTTCTAAGTATTCAGAAATCTCCATCATGGCCATACATGGTAGACCATGTGAAAAATGGAAACTCTGCCCATAATATAGAGGGGGCACATAGGCTACCAATTCGTTTCTTGGAAGTGTTAATGCAAGTTCTATCACATCATTTGGACCATTCATATGGCTTTCCACTGAAGGCTTGCTTCTGGGTTTTTTTTAATTACTGTGTGTTCTTATCTTATATTATCTTTTCCCTTGCTTTTTTCTCTCCTTAAATTTTTATTAACCAAGGGACCTGATCTGATATGCCTGCCTTTAGGCACTGCTGTGTGTTACTGATGATGCGACAGCCTCTTTAAGGAATCACAGCAGCATTTCCATATCAAATACATCCCTAATTAACCCCTGTCATTTGTCTGCTGCAAATTGACAGATATGTCAATTCTCTGGAAGTGAATTCTCTGCTAACAGCAAAAAGAAGCTTTGTCACACCTTTATTAGGGAGGACTTGTTGCAAGTGACTGATTCAGATAGAACAGATCTGGCTGAACACTGTTCCCATAGACAAAATATTATGGCCACGTTTTAACAAAAAATATGCACTACAAGGAATTATCAGCATCTTCCCTCGGAGGTCTCTGTTTTGCCAGTTTGCAGTGCTTCCCCTCATTTTGGATTCCACAGAGATACCATCAACTCAGATTTCAAATTCACTGCAGAAATTTCTCTTTTTATCTCTTTTTAAATTCATATCATGCAAGTGTTAACACGCCTGTTATCAATCAAAGCTGTTTACACAGATAAAACACTGGAGAAGGAGTGACAAAGTAGCGGGAGCTTGTGAACCATGTTTTAACTTTACCATTGCCCAGCATTGCACAAGTTGTTATTTTTTTAACAACACAACCGTTTGGCAAATTGTGCAATCCAACAGAGGTCAATGCCATTTTGTGCCAACAGACCCATATGAAGGAAACCAATTAAGATCCCAAAAGCCTATAGGAAAAAAAATCCCACACAATTGAAAGCTGAAATGCAGATGAAAAGGAATGTCCAAGTCAATCCACCAAATACAGACCCTTGACACAGTATCAGTCAAAATTACAAGGCAATACAGGATGTGGGGTTCTATCCACCTGGCTTGCACTTCCATTTGTGGTCACTTCTGCATGCCTCTAAATAAAATGTTGATGTTCCTTCTATAGTTAATGGAAAACAAGTATCTTGTTTTGTCCCTGACCAAGTTTACAATTCTTTACTGGGCAGCCAAGATTTCCTTTTGGGGGTCTTCAGGTTTTTTTCCAACAGTTATACAGGGAAGAAAGGCAATTCAGTTGTGGGACATACTCCCTTTTTGCCATTTCCTCAGCAGAAATCGTAAAATGTGCATTCAGATTTATCTCCACAGGAAAGTGGATCATTCCCAGTTTGCAAAGGTCTCACGGTAAAATGTTCTAAAGAAACTATGCATGAATGAATCAACAACCAGACATTCTCACAAAAATTAGGAACATGTTATTTTCTCTCCTGCAGTTAAAGCCAGACCGAGTGATCACAGTGTCATTTTTGCTGTATAGATAAACAATGGGAATGTCTTCCATTGAGAAATGTCTCTAACTGTCTGTGTTTCTGTTTTGCTGCCTGAAAAATGGGATAACAACTATTTCCTCAATTTCATAGTGTTCTTAGAAGCTTGTGGACAAAAGTAGCACTCTCAGCACCACAAGCACAAGCTCATAAGCTACATGCAAAATACCATTCTTGAGAAGCTAGCCATGCAATTAAGTGTTTTTTCAGTACAGTCCTTTTGAGACCTTTGCTCTTGCCTTTCACATTAATATTTATCTTCCAAAGTTGTTCTGTTACCCAACACTGTCCATTGCTCAGCAGGACATTCCCCATAGGCAATGAAAAGGTATCAAAACCAAAATCAGCATCCCCCCAAAATCCCATTTTAATATTCTAAACACAATCCTGAAGGCTGATTGATTTTTTCTTTGTTCCATGCTCTTTCAAACATGACTTTATCAAAAAACTTGGCAAATACATACACCAATAGTATCAGAAACAATATAATAACAGGGATATGACCAAAGCTTATTGCAAAGTGTTTTCCAGGTAATTCGAAAATGGTAGTTCTTATGATGCTTGACAAACTTTAATTTCCCAAACAGAACAGGAAAATAATAAAAAGCATGAACAAAATACTGTCAGGATACAATTTTGCCAGGTAATGTGCTTAGGCTTTGCTGTGATTGTGATTAAATAATACAGAGAGCATTCCATGCAAGGTACTGAGCTAAAACAATTCTTTGAGAGTGACCTTAAAATGAATCTGCTCCTCCACATATCAATGACCTCTTGAGGTCCCTTCTACTTCTATTTTCTTTAATTCCGTGTTCAGTTTACATATGTCTCTACAATATCTTTTGTGACTAGGCATAGCATGTTTGTAGAATGCAAAACATCTTTTTAAATATGCTATACAGTAAATTTACAATGCTGTAAAGACATCTTAAACTATTTTACAACTAATAACTATTGGGAGTCTGTGTATTTGTTGGAGCTTAGTGGGTCTGATTACCTGTCTCTATAGAGCCAAGAGGCTACTGACATCTCTTATTACAGAAGGAAGGCTTTGGGCATGGAAGTTTACATGACTTTTCCATATATTTTTAAACATTTATTTCTTGGAAAAGGCATCATGTAAGGGGATATTTTTAGATCTTATCAAAGGCCTCCAACTATCAATTTTTATGCTTGTTTTTTCTACCCCTTTTTTTGTGTAGTTGCATGGACAGGTGTATCCAGTTTTTCCACTAAGTTCCTCATATTGCAGGATATTTTTTTATATGCATAGCAGCATGCATAATTACATTAAGGTTTTATTCTACCCAATACACAACAAAGGTAAGAAATTAAGAGGAATTCCTCCCAAGCATTTGAATTCTATTTTAGCACTTCAATTCTGCTATAAAAATTAGACATCAATTCCTGTGATAATAAAGATTGGAAAAAGTTTTCAGTCCAAATTTAAGCTAATAAAAATTTACCTACTTATAAAGATTTTCTACAAGAAAGGTGGAACCCTTTATGTACCCTGATGTGTAAAAGAGAAATGCCTTCAAAGAACACTGAGAGCTGGTAAAGTATATTTATTTTTGTTATCCATTCTCATATTCTTATCCACTGTCACAACTGTGGTTATCGCTGCTAGAATTGCTTCATTGAAATAAAAGCTGCAACTAAGAAGACCTGTAGCCCAACTCATTAACAGAGAGAATCTTATTGAAAAAGTACTTTTGTTCTTGGTGAAAGATGAGGACCCAGTTACACAAAATTATAATATATCCTACTTCCACTTTCTGGAAAGAACATATTCATACTCATTAACTTGAAGCTGAAATCAGGCATCAGAAAATATAACATAAATTACAGTCAAGTGCATAAATAAAGGATTTGCAATCAAAACAATTTATAAGCTTCAAAACAAATTTTAGGCTTCATACAGTTGAGCAGATACACTTTCCTACAAAGATGCTCTGTAGGGATCTAAGAGGCATTTGCATTTTCTGACCAGACAGCTGGTGAACTCAAAAATCAGCATTCTGATAGCTTACACCAGTCTGGCCCATGTACCTAGAAGGATTCATGAAGATTTTGATCACCACTGTGTCACAGCTTGGATACATGTGGAATACTGACTAAATCCTGAAGCCCTTACAAGGAGAAAATTTCTACTGATGTTACAGTTTTATCTGATAAGGATTTAAAAATCAGACCAATGACAATATACTATTCTACTAGCCAGAAGTGTGGGCATATAAAACATACATTCAAATATGGCACTTATGCAAATCCTGGAGACACATCTCATTTATCCAGCATGATGCTACAAGGAATGTGAAAAATGGGACTGAATAAAATAGTACATAAGAATTCATCCATTTTTCATGTCTCTGAAACCATAGAAGTATTATTACAACAGTTTCTACTACTGACAACTTGTAAGACAGACTGAAAAGATGTTCAGGCTCTGCATGTTTTCTCTTTTTTCTCTTTGCATTTCATAATACATATCATGAAAATGGAATTAGAAGAACAAAAAGGCGATGGCTTGTTCAGACAAGTTCCTGCAATGTGATGGCATGTTAGGGCATACACTGTTTATCAGCGTTGCTAATGAACTGCAAAGTAGGAAAGCTTTATCTGTGTGCTGCCTGGGCTAATCAAGGGTGATGCTGGAAGAGTCAGGACTGTCTCAGCCCTGAGAAATGCTGAAGCTGCCACCACAGGAGTTACAGCTAAACTCTAGACAACACACTTTCAAGATATCACTCTGCTCTCTCTTAACTCATCTCATTCTGTTAAATATTATAGCTGCAATCATCCTGGGTGAGGACAGGTGATCTACAAACAGTGACTTTGAAAGTTCAGTGACTACTGAAGTGATGGAAAAGTCTTTAAACTCTGGTGCTTGGGAGGTGGGATTGCTGGGAGCTATCACCTCCACAGTGATCAGTTTTCTTAACTAATCCCTGCACTGCCTGGACAAGCTTTTACAATACCTCTAACTATTCAGATGTCTTGCTGGGTACCCTGGGTGTCTTCCCACTCTGACTGCAGAGTTCAGTCCTAATAAGAAATTACGTTCTTGCCTCAGCATATCATGGGCTGCACACACTTTCAGAGTTCAGTCCTAATAAGAAATTACATTCTCGCCTCAGCATATCATGGGCTGCACACACATCAGCAAGGACACAAAGATGACACAGGCCCTGCGTTTCAGCTGATTTACCCAACCCCTAGTGAAACCTGCTGCCCTTTTGAGGTAAAATGTATTTCTGTGTTATGGCACATGTTCAATATACACAGGTACACTACAACTAAAACAAACATGTCCTAAACACATAGGCTGAGATGTTTGACTACAACTTATTCATATTAAGCCTTGCTTGGAGTGGGATGCTGTTGTTCTATGGAAAGTTTTACTATAGTAATAATGACATTGTCTCAATATACAATCTATAATATATCTAAGTACATTGAATAGGTATGATTTCTTGTATAAACCTTCAATGAAATATACTTATCTAACAATGTCACCTTGTATGCTTGTCCGAGTTTGGTAAAAATATATATATGTATCCAGTCTCCCAGTGAACAGGACTCAGTGATTGGCTTTTCACCTCTGTTGCCAGACTTTACTTTCAGATACTGATTATTATGCTCTATTTAGAGAGGACTAATTTCTCATTCCAAGGGAGAACAGAGTTCTGGATAAATTCTTGATGTGCACCCCAAATGCAAGAGAAGTTAACTCCAATGTGTCCCACATTATAACACCCAGACTACAGAAACAGGCTGGGTTACTTCTGTAAATGAAAAGTCGAAGAAGGAACCTCAGAGATCCATACAGCCAAACAACAAAGCTGTCAAAGAGCTGGTTCCAGTTCATCTGTTATCTTTTTCACAATGCTACATGGTTTATGCTAAATCACAATCCTAAACCACAATATTATTGGGGAAACCAATTCCTACAGTTAGAAAACATTTGACTGATTACAGCATCTCCCAAGTTCTTATATTCCCTCTTTATCTTTGCAAACTACATGAGCATTGCAGAAAGAAAACAGTAGTCAATGTGCTAGCTGGCTTCCTTGAGAAGGACATTTAATTGGCTTTGATATTTTTCTTTGTCCAGTATGCTTTTCAGTTTGTGTATGTGTGTGTGTGTGTGTGTGTGTGTGTGTGAGAACACACACGTTTTCTTCTCTTTTTATGGTGCACTTCACTGACATATTTAATAGTCACTCATTTCCATTGCATGTTTACCATAACTTACAAAGTCAAATTGGAGGATTATATTGTATTTACAAACAAGTTGGCACTTACAGAATAAATTATTGATTCCTCTTTTTTTTTAATATTTTATTTTATTTTCCTTTTTTCTCCTCTTCAAATATTTTATTTTCCTTTTTTCTCCTCTTCTTTATCACCCGTGGGCATCCAGAATTCAGGCAGAAAGGTAAACCTGCTGCCTGCTGCCATTATGCT